>NW_024467216.1:244574-286040 GCF_000292625.1 Dacryopinax primogenitus | reverse complement strand
CCCCCCCCAGCTCACACAAACTCCAAACTCCAGAACTGGACAAGTTGGCTTCCGAAGCCATTAACGCCAAGCTCCCTAGACACGCCTCGGCCAACGAGCTAGAGCTGCTTGGTGCGCTCCTGCGCAAGTACGGAACAGACGTCGAGCGGATGGCGCGTGACGGAAAGTTAAACCGCTGGCAGAAGACTGCAGGAGAACTCCGCCGCGCGTACGTGATGCTTGATTTTCGCAGGTGTGGTGCTCATTCGTTTTCGTTTTAGGCTGAAGAAGGCTGGTGGCGAGGCGGCGATATTGGCTGCTGCTGATGCTGCTCAAGCTCAGACCCAGACTCAGGTTCAGGCTCGGGAAGCGTAACCCCGAGATGTTGATTTGATGTGATGTGATACGAGTGCCGCCGCCCAGCGGAAGACGAAGAAGGATAAGCCCACACAGCTCGGACAAGCTTATGTCCGTTTTCCGCGTTCATCCGCAAATCGATACCCTGCACTTCTCGTCCTGCAACATTTGCATTCCTGATACCATTATACCATGATCTGATGTGGCGCTCGTACTGGCTAATTGTGCTAGCTAATTATGCTAGGTAATTGTAATGATGCCCGCGTGGCTCTAAACGTTCCAGAAAGACCCTAGAGGGTCCTTCGCATACACATACGCATACGCATATGCAGCAAACAACGGCGGAGGAAAGCCGCATCACAGCTGGAGGATGAAGTCAGAAGCACACGTACAGCAATTGCAGGAATTCTTCAACAGGCGCCACTGCTTACGGTTTGGGTTCGGGAAGCACACTCGGGAGGTAGGGAGGGGCTTCTCCCGGCGGGAGGAGAGAACCCGAAGCAGAAGTTACATACGTGAATACGCGATGGACACCCTCTCCCAGAAGCAAGAAGCAAGAATCAAGAAGCTGGGCTTATGCATGAGCTGTCAACCTCCTGCGGCTCATCCTTTCCTTCTTTCCCCAAAGTCAGCGCGTGCTACCGCGGCAACCGGGCTTTGTCCATTTTAGGGAAGGGGGATGATCACCCCCCCCCCTCCCCCCCACTTCCCCCTTCCTCCCATCATTCTATATCTGTATCGGGGGTGGAGATTGGCTCGCCCAGAGGGGATTCTTTCTCAGCTGAGGATACGTCCGATGCCGGAAGTCATATCGGATGCCGGGACTAATGGGATGTGGGACGTGGGCGTTGGGCGCTGTGTGCTGGGCGCTGGGTGTTGACCGTTGAGTGTTGTGGCCAATCAACTGCCAGAGTGACATCATCTTGGACTGATGGAGCTTGATGAAAAGCTGAAACCTGGGGAATAGGCGCGCTCTCATTCATGTGGCCAGCCGGCGGCCAAACATCCAGTTCATCATGTTAACGTTACAGAAGTTGCGTCGGACATCTTCGCGGAGGTGGCGTTTGCCTACGACTGTGCGTATGCGTATGATGCGAGGGTAGGTGGTCTGAGGTTGGCATGTTTGGTGCAGTGGGGGGGGGGAGGTAAGGGTCTCCGGGTCTGTATGGTCTTGCAGCATATGCGCGGTCGGCGTTAACAAGTACCATACCATACCTAGAGCTAGAGCTAGTGCGGCCATTAATATCTGCTTCTAAATCCTTGGCTAGCTTCGGCAGCTGGGGTTCAGCGAGGGATCCTCCGGTGGTTCCCTTGCACTCTGGTAGGACTAGAATCGTTAGATGGTACGCAGATAGGGAGTTTGATACGAGGGGAAGGGAGACCTTGGTCTGTGGTCTGGCTTTTTCCGGTTGGCGTGCACGTGGTTGGGCCAGCAATGAGCAGTGAAAGAGAAAGGCAAAAGGAGAAGAAGAATGTGGGATGTGCACGGTTAGCTCCTGCGGCTTCGTTAGGGCCTGGCTTGGTTGCTGGTTGCTGGTTGCCTTGCTTTGTTGCCTTGTTGCCTTGAGGCGTTGCGTGCTGGTTTCTGGTTTGTTACTCTATAGGTTAACGTCTATTCTAGCTAGGTGAACAAAAGCGCTATCACTCGCACTCGCAGGAGAAGATTAGAAGATATCGATACTCCTCCAGCTAGCTGCGAATATTCTTTATCGAATAATTGGATAGAGAGATAAAGACGCAACTAGCTGAAATGTGACCGAGGGAGAGGGATGAGCTGACTGGCTTGCTTGCCTGTTAAGTGGGA
Source organism: Dacryopinax primogenitus (assembly GCF_000292625.1). NCBI lineage: Eukaryota > Fungi > Basidiomycota > Dacrymycetes > Dacrymycetales > Dacrymycetaceae > Dacryopinax > Dacryopinax primogenitus. The sequence goes on along the minus strand of NW_024467216.1, from coordinate 283,900 downwards.
TGTCGATCGCTGGATACTGACTGTCCAAAGTGAGGGAAAGGGATTTCCGTTTCCGTTCCCAGCAGAAAGGGTTCGGCTCAAACCGGCGGAATGCCGCGGTGAAGGAGGGGGGCTGGAATGCGCTTGTGCTTGTGCTTGTCAGGGTCTGGTGGGTGGCCGGAGTGGGGTGGTGCCCGGTCTGCGCTTCTGAAGGGATTGAGATGCCTCCGAGAGAGAGATTGATGAGAGGAGAGAGAGTGATGAGAGGAGAGAGAGAGAGAGAGAACGTTCTTCTTTTCTTCGTAGGAGGATTGTCCACATCGGGTAAGTGCAAGAGGGAGGGGAGGGGAGTAGATGAACATGACAAGAGAGTGAGTGGGTATAAATCCCCCATTCCTTTCCCTCTCTACTATCCCCTCCCCTCTTGTCTCACTCTATTGGGATTCAAACCGTTCAGGGCTCTCTCTCTTAACCGGTCAACCCCCGATGCCATCAGCCCGCGGCACACGCTACAACCCCTACCCTCACCCTCATCATCCTCCTCCTCCTCATCACCCCCCTCCTCCTCCCCTCTCTCCCCTCCCTCCCCTCTCCTCAAACTCATCTCTCAACTTCTCACTCCCTCTAAGTGACGAAGAAACAAAACCATTCGAACAACACGAACCCGAGCACGGGCAGGACCACGCGCACATGTCCTCACCTCCCGAACAGGAGGAGGACTCGCCAGAAGGTAGCAGAAGGAAGAAATCACACGCTCAGAGACAGCAGTTTACTGCTTGTGGCGCATGTCGATTACGCAGGTGTGTCTTTCCCCCCTCCTTCCCCCCTCCCTCCTGCTCGCCACCACCACCACCACCCCCTCCTCACCCTACACCCCATTGACGCTACACAGAGTAAAATGCGATTTGAAAGACGTCGCCCTCTCCCGCCCATCGGACAGTTCCGACCCTCTACAGTGCACGAACTGCAGACAGAGGCAGCTGAATTGCGTAGATGAGTACTCGCGCAAACCGGCGAAGATGATGCGCAGAGGGAGGAGGTTACAGCAGGCTCAGTGAGTCTGCGTCCCTACCTCCATCCTCCATCCTCCATCCCCCCTGCATCCCTACGTCCATCGCCCCCCCGGGGAACTCCCCGCTCTCATAATTGCGCACTGACACTCAACAGAGCGATATACGGTATCGGTTCCCAACCCTCACCCACTTTTCCCCAACAGCAGAAAAGCGTGATCCCACTCCCTACGCCCGAGTTCTTCCACTCGGAGTGGTTTAGGCATTTTTACTTTCAACGTGAGTCTCCTACTTCCCTTACGATTCCTGCTCCTTCCCACGCCCCCTTCTTTCGCTCGCCCGCTTGTTCCTTCCCTCGCTCCCTCGCTCGCTCGTCCGCTCGCCCGCTAACTCCCCCAAAGGACCAATAGTCGACGCCTCCGAATTCCCCACATTCTGCACCCCCGGCGGCCCCGGCCTATTAGGCGACTCCCCCGACCTGATCAGCAAGTCCCTCATAATCTGGGCCCAGAGCTACGGCGTCGACCACACCGGAACCGTGTTTTCCCCTACGAGGCAGGACCTGCAGCTCCGAGTGGAGAGGTGTAGACCTATGGTGCAAGAGTTGCTTGAAGAGGTGGATAGGAGAGGTGTATTGAGGAAGTTGAGCTGGGATAACGTTAGGCTCGTGTGTCTCCTCCTGCCTCTAACGCTCGGTGCGTCCCCCCTTCCTCCTTCCCCATTCCGCATTCCATGGGACGGACAGCCTAATCCCCCTTCGCCTAGATACGTTAACACCACATGCGAGGAACGCGATGTATCGTGCGGCGCTGTCCCAGGCGTATGAGCTTGCTAGACCTGGGGTGGACCCGGTCAGAGTGGATAGGGCGATGGACGTACCGACGTTTTTGAAGCTGAGGGTGTTGTGGTATGTGCTTGTTTTTGAGGGTGAGTACGGTCGATCATTCGCCTCCTCATCCCCGTTCTCGTTCTCGTCATTCCTCCCTTGGTTCCTGCTCATCCCCTTACAGGAGTAAAGACAGCCCTCTATGGAAACCCCGTGATCCTAGACGAAGAAGTATGGAAAGGCTGTCTCCCTATCCCGCGAACGACGCCCTTCGAAGACGGGCCTCAACTGCGCACCCGCCCCACCCGTTCAGGGGTGAACGGTCTCGGAGTCGGTATCGGTATCGGTATCGGCGCTGGAGTGCTCACTCGCACGGCCTATGTCCCCGCTGACGACCTCTCCGCTCTCTGGGGCTACGCCCTTCCTCCAGTAGACGCCTCCTTCGCCTGTCGGCGGATCCACGCCGAGCTCACCTCAGACCGGGCGACTTCTCGCCCAACAGTAGATCCTCGAGCAGTACAAAAGATCTGGGAACTCCTCGAACGCTGTTGGCAGGAATTCGAGGAATTGAAGAGCTGTAATCCGAGTAATGTGGGTGATGGAGCGAGCGGGATGAACATACTTCCTGCGGAGGAGAGGGCGATGTTGGCTTCCCGCTGGCAGGTGCGTTCTTTTATCCTCTACCGAGGCTTGGGCAGTGGGACTGACGGGTGTGTAGATATTTCTTGTAGAGTGTCGTAAGTACTTGCGGAAGTACGATGGATGTGGAGCGGATGCTGACACTAAGGCAGACGTCGTCGTCCTCGACGCGCTCAAGCTTCGCCTCTTAAGGCTAACAGAAGAACCATCAACATGCGCGATCACCTCCGACTCTCCCTTGCCCTCCCCCGTAGATGCACACCCCTCCCACCCTTCCCAATCCCAGTCCCAGTCGGAGTACAACAACGTCCAGCACCTGATCACGCTCGCCAAAGCCCACTCCCTCCGCGCCGCCGAGCGGGGGTCAGCGATGCTCCCCTGGCTCCTCTCTACCCCTCTGTTCCAACACGACTCTACCCTTGTGTGCCGGGGGGTGTACCTTGGGGCGAGGGTGTTGCTGGAGGAAGGCCGGGCGGGGGCGGGGGCCGGGGAGGAGGTTGCGTACGCGTTGGAGGCGCTGGATAGGATGCATTGGGCTTTTGGGGATTCGTTGGAGCTGTGGGGCAAGTTGAGGGAGATGATTGATGTGCAGCAATCTGCCCAATCTGCCCAGTCCCAGTCTGCACAACAATCGCAATCTCAACAGCAAGCACATCCCGCCCATTCTGCCTCCCTATCTGGACAACGACTTCGTCCACTCACGATCCCAACATGGGCAACCTCCACTCCCTACTCCCACTCCCACTCCCACTCACACCCCCACTCCCACTCCCACTCCCCCGAGCTACCCCAGCTGCACCTACCCCTCCAGCCGGCGTTCTATGAGCAGGAGTATGATACGTATGGGATGGAGGGACTTGGGTATGGGTTTGTGATGCCGCAGGGGGTGGATGTTGGGGTTGGGGTGGGGGTGGGGATGCAGGGGGTTGGCGTGGGTGTGGGAGTGGGAGTACAGGGGGTGGGGGTGGGGATGTACCCGACTGTGCAGACGCAGGCCCAGGCGCACGCTCAGGCACAAGCACAGGCACAGGCACATGCCCAGCAACCAACTCAATCCCAAGGTCAAAGTCAAGCTCAATCCCAAGTCCAAGCTCAAGGTCAAAGTCAAAGTCAAGCTCAAAATCAAAATCAAAATCAAGGTCAAGGAGGTGCGGTCTATCCCCAAGACCCCTTAGCACCCAGTGACGCCAGCTACTCGGACCAGGTCCCTCCCACGCACAGGCTTCCGGCCGTGCAGGCTGGTTCTGGCCAACCGACCCCAGACTCTGACTCGACTCCCTTTGCCTACTCCCTCCCCCCACCTACCAACACCAGCACCGGCGCCAGCGGCGGGGGAGTAGGGCCAGCCCAACCCTCCGCCTCCCCTTCCACTGTCCATTCCCGTCCTTCTTCGGCACATCAGTATCCTTACCCGCAGCAGCTTGAGTTTCCGATGAATACCCCGGGTTCTGGTTATCCGTTTTCGCCGAATGTGCATGCGGGTGGCGTGGGGGTGGGAGTGGGAGTGGGAGGGGGCGGACATTATCTCCAGGAATACGCGACTGAGGGGTTCCAGTTGCTCGATCCGGAACATTCCCATTCCCATTCCCACCACGCGCAGGGGTATGGGTATCCCTACCCGCTGCAGCATCCCTCACCGTCGCTGATGAAGAATGTGGATCTGGATCTGGATATGCATGTGGATGTGGAGGGGGTGCATGTCCAGTTCGGGCAGGGGACGTATCATGCAGAGCCGTTTTTGCACTATTAAGGCTGCTGACTGCATCGCTTGCGTCTCCTGCCTCCTGCCACCATCCTCCCAAGCCCAAATCTCGTCCCAGCCAAAGTCTCAGTCCGACTCAGCCCAAAGTTCCTCAACCTCAGCCTTTCGCTCTTGTTCCAACAAATCTCTACCCATACTCCTCAATTTAGTCCTTTTCACCTTCCCCACCCCCACCAACCAAATATATCGCTAGCTCTCACGTGTCTCCATACACGTCTGCATGGCACTACGAAGCACAGACGATGCATACGCCCTCATCTACCACTACCCACTACCACCCTTGCATGCTTCTTGTATCCTAGAAGAAGTCGGGCCCGAGCCAGAAATCGTAGTGTATATACTTTGTAATCTTACCCCTACTGTTTGCTTTAATGCAATACACGATGCTCCCTTTTCTTTTCTTGCGCTTGGGACACGGGACATAACAGTGGGATTAGAGAGTTGGTTTCGTAATTCTATAAATACAGGATTGAACAGCTACAGATAATTACCCTTCATTCAGTCTATTCTTCCGTCCACTTCCTCCTAGGGCTGTGGGGTAAACCCAGAAGGTCCAAAGTCCCAGTTCAGCGGCACCTGGTCATTGAACACACTCGCCCACTGCTGCAGATCCTCATACGATGTTGGGGAGGGTAAAGCGCCTGCTTGGGCCGTCCCGTCTAGGTATTCCGTTACAATAGGCATAGTATACAAGTCAGCAAAAGGATCCGAAAGAGGTGGAAGATGGCTCGGTCCGGGAATAAACGTTGGTAGCATCGACTGCACGTGAGCGGGCGCTTCGGGCGGTTGCATGCTTGGCTCTGCGAGCGACTGGGCTTGCAACTCGGCGGCATACCCCGTCGTGGGCCGTTCGCCACTCGTCGCGGAGCTGTAGCCACTGCTGGGCGTGTCGGCCAATTCGGGTTTCAGGCCAAACTGGACGGATGAGGGAGTGGGAAGCAGGAAAGGGGTCGTATCGGATGTCTCCACACTTGAGCGAACACTAGAGACCGGGATGGAGACACTGTTCAATCCTGCGTTTGGCGGCGGCAGGCCAGATTTTAGCGCCACCAGTCGTCCATGTTGCTCTTCTAGGTACTTGATCGGGTCCTCCATATCTGCCCAGGACCAGCCGAGTGACCGATAGGTGCTCAGCAGCCATCCTACTTCTTGAATTTTGGTTTCCAGCGGGAAATCTGGGTCGCCGCCTTCCTCCCTCGAGGGCATGGTACATAGGATCTCGGCCAAGATCGGTAGTGTATCGTAAACCATATGCACGCCAGTCATGATTCCCAGCCCTGTTCTCGCAGATAAAGAGTTCTGCATGGCCTGTATCCGTGTTAGCGGGACAGATTGTGGAGCGAGTTGAAGTATGGATACCCAAAGAATCTGTGCCATCTCTCTGGCGCACTTTCGCATCCGATTGTCGGCTTCATGCTTCAATTGCATCAGTTTGGATCGGCGCTTCTCATACTCTGAGAGACCAAAGTTTGCGATGTCATCCAGCGGCACGAGCGTGGCGTGTTCCAATCGATCATTCAATTGTTGTAACTCCTGTTTTACCCCACGGTGAACCAGGTAATCAACAAAGATGCAACCGAGAGACATAGTCCGGCAATCTAGTCATTGTCAACATAAAAGACCTTCTGAAAGTTCTGCCGCACTCACAGAACTTGAAGAAATTGTGCCCTGGCCTCTTGAAAGTGAAGAACTGGGATAGATGTGCTTGCATTAACTTGATACAGCTATGGCATGGTGAGCTCCGTAATGTGTCAACATTTATGTAACATACGCTTTTGTATCATCAAGGTCCTTGTACAGTTCCCAGAGGAAATTATCATTGAACGGGTCTTGTCGTCCCTCTGGAACAGGACTGTCCTTAGCCAGTCTTTTTGCCAACTGCCGCGTTAACTGCGCTACATGATCCCATATTCGGATGACTGGGTCCCACACAAGGATGTCGCCGTTGAGGGCTTTTGCGAACTCGACCATGGTCGGAAGGCCGAGGGTCATGGTTCGCCCGCAGAGAATCTGCACGTCTCGATCTCGTCTGTTCGCTCATCAGTGTCGCTCTATTGGCTGGGAAGCGAAGACCTACAAGCGAGGTTCTCGACCAGCCACTGCGGCCTGTAAAGAATCCCGTAGCTGTGAGATTGGCCGTAAATGTAAGGCTCACGGAAGAATAGCTACATAACTCACGTATAGCATCCACCCTAGACCACCTCCCTGCAACTCGATATACTCATCATGTGTGTTTCCTTCTTCCGACAGTGTCTGGGCATGGCTGAGAGCAGCAGCGCGAAAAGGCCTTCCTCGACGCCGTGTCACATCGCCATCTAACGTTTATGTGAGTACTCCCCGCTAGAGGTCGTCTGGAGAACTTACGATCAATGAGCATCTCCAGCAACAGAAGAATGACGATGCTCTCTGGAATGGACTCAGGTTCTGATTTGAATGCTATTTCTGTAAACTCACCATTGCATTCGACTCTGAATACACCATGCTCGTCTGCTATTCGAACGGCACGGTCCAGAAGACTCTTGCATAATTGCGCACGCTGTCTTCCCCAGTCTGTTATAAGTTAGGAGACATGTTGGGTGAAGTTTGGCCAATGGACGCACGAACGAAATTTGCTTCCTCCGAATCAAGTTTGCTTAGCGCTGGTGCCCCTGGACCTAGTATTGCAGGAGAGTTTGATGCATATGCACCATACGCGATCAGAGCGTGCGCCAGTACCTGTATATTTATCAGCACCGTTCGGTAAACGCCGAAGTAAGGTGTGCGAACGCCTCCCATGCCAGTCATCTGCTCTGGTCGCCGACCTGCCTTATCGAACTGATCTCGGAAGTTCTTCCACCTATATAGCGGCAATGGGTAATGCGTCAAGCTGAAGTACACTACGGAGAACGCCGCACATTTGTATGACGGTTGGTAAACCCATATGCTGAAGGTCGTACACACCTTCGATCAAGTGGCTGCTGAGCGTGCTCACTATCTCCGCGAGGGATAGCCTGGAATCGACGTTGTCGTTCGAGATATGGCGTGCGTTCAGGCTATCGAATCCCCGCATGTCAAAAGCAACATCATCCGGCGCTGGAGTGATCGGCCGATGCCCATGGTACACCACAAGGTTTCCTCGACTGCTCTCGCCGATATTGTGTGTGCCATCGCCAAATAGCTCCCTGTAGCAACAGATTAGGAACAATAACCCACTGAGAGATATCAAACCCCTACTTCGCCTGTTCTATTCGCTTTCCAGTGCGTGGTTTCTTCCTTTTCGGGCCAGCGGTTGTGCAACTGTATAATAGGTCAATGATCACCAGATAAGGAATGGAGTTCGCCAGCCGCACTGGATTCCTTTCTCGATACACTTTGCGCATGCCTGATCCTCACTTTCCCGCTCGCACTTGACTCGTCGTACTGTTCAATTGCGCGTCAACGACCCTATTCATTTATTCATAACGCGATCGAGGTCCTCGCGGCTTACGTTTACAAGTGTCACAACTGGAATACAACTTGCGCTTCTTCCCGGCGACCTCGTCAATCACTTCGGGCGGCGAGTTGGACATGCGTGAAGTATACCGGGCGTCTTTGAGCAAGACTTCCGAGTGAGCAAGATGAAGAGGAGGGGATAAATAAACGTTGAAGAGGTCGGCTATACATGCGCAGCGGAGGAGGCTCGATGGTCAGCGACAACAGCATGCGATGAACCCTCATCTACCGGCACAGCATTGGCCATCATCAATGAATGTGTGAAACCGCTGATTTTTCGCTGCTCTCTTTCTTTCATACTGTCACTCCTGATCAACACATCTCACAACGCGGCCTTTACCATTAACAAAAGCTATGTCAGCTTCTGCGGTTACAGGCATATCCTTCATGCATTGGGGATTGGCCGATATCGATGAATGAATTTGTGGTGGCGCTTATCGTAATCAGACTTGAGAAGAAGAAGGTCGGGAACCAAGTGGTGCTGCGGCGCTTCTAGTTTTCACAGCCTCATATTTAGGCATGCGGATTTGAATCATCCTCATCCCTGTGGTTGCAGAACAACGCTCAAGTGAGTGAGGATGCCAGCTCTAGAGCACTGAGCCCCGACCTGGCGGCGACATGGACCCCGACCTCCGAGATAACTCTACCTTACTTCTGCTTCTGGCTACACTAGCTCAGATTACTGAGGCGGCAACGGCCGTCTCGACCGTTCCTCACTTGTACCGCCGCTTTGCACTTCACCTCAAAACACATCCTATCGGTCTTATTTCTTCTCATTCCCGTTACACCCGTCCAGGTTGACGACCTTGGGCGCGCTGCCCGAGCGTACGACAAGCCAAACAACCCTGGCCATTCTTGGTCAGAGAGGAGGTTCACACGGGCAGGTATCTAGAACATACTGTTCCTCACCGTCGTTGAGTTCTTGATGTTCTACACCGGCGGGGTTAAGGGCGAAATCCCCGGGATTGATGTTCACCCTCTCCTTCCCATTGTTGAAGAGCACCGCACCATGACCTGATCGGCCGTAGATGATCGTATCTTTTCGGACGAAGGGGGTTCATGGATAACGATCGATGTGCTTCATTCGCAGTTATGTCCAGACTTACCCTGGTCGTCGTGGTGATGCACATCAGAACGCGTGTGCGGCTCCGCAGTCATGACTAGAGGCGCACATCGGAAATACGGCCAGTACCGCTTTTCGCGCATGCATACATCAAAAAAACGACTCAACGGTTGGCGTTTAGCTTTTCCGAAAGTCCGACAATGGCGCCCAAGCGCTGCATGCCTCCGGTCTGACCCGTCTTCTCTGAAAACTCATTCGCTTTGATATGCTGGATGCGGTTGGTGGGTGCCATCACAGAATGAATGGATCATGATGTAGGAGAGGCTTGTCGTAGAGGGCGTAGAGACTCGAGGGTTAAGTAGGCACTGTAGGCTGTCTGTCGGCCCGAGTATTGAATCAGCGGGGGCTCCGAAATAACTATGGGAGAATGACGTGGCATCAGGCGACTCTTAGGATTAATATTATCCGCCAATGTAATAATAACAATTCCACCCTGAATGCCGAGTCCCGTGCTCCATTTCGACCCTTCAGTCCCGCAAGATGGAGGGAAGGTCTGGCGAAGGTCTGTTGGCTCGGGGAGACATGCCAAGTTTATTCCCGTGATGCTAAATTAGGAAATATGCCTCCGCTTGTCTCCGCGTGGCCCCTGCCTTGACTCTTTGGCCACCACCGCCTGCCGCTCACCTCTCTCTCTTCTGCACCAACCGCATATATCAAGCAAGCAACATCCAGCAACGGACAGCTGGGCTCTGTTCTATTCTTACACTCGGCACTGATTACTATAGAACCTCATTTGCAACCTCCTATACTTCGGCCGACAAAAAGTTCGATTTATCAGCAGAAACGCGTCATATTACCCCGACACTCAGCACACGCAGTGCATCAGCACTTGAGCTTTTATGGCGACCGCCTACGACACTCTGCACTACGAGCAGTATTTTTTAATGGCGGGCGACAACCTGGACCCATTAGAGGCGCAGCTGCACCAAGAGCTGTATGGAGAGGATCCGATGTTTATCCCCCTAACATTGCACGATCTGCCACATAGTGTGGAGGCAGAAAATGAGGAGAATCCCGACTCTCTGGAAGATGTACTTTACGGAGAAGAAGAACGTCTAGCACAAGTTGATGCGCTGCCTCCACCTGCTGTTGATGGTCATTCCGAACCTGTGCAGGGTGCCAAAACGATTCAGGTCCTCGGGCCAGCTGAGACCACGACAGCGCATGAAGGACATGATGCAGACTTACTCGAGGATGACGAACAAGAATTTGAAGAAGAAGAAACTGTAGCTCCGACGAATGATGTCCCTCCGGCAGCACAAACTGTTGGTCCTTCTACTCTGCCGGCCCCGTCTTCGCCAGACGCATTCGACACAAACTCGCCTGCATTACACGCGTATCTAGAAGAGGCTTCTCAACCTTGTCCTATGCTTATCGTCTTACCCGGACGTGAGGACCCGTTCCACCTTTGCTCGAGCGAGGAGCCGTCTGTGCTTGCGTCACGACAAGACTTGTACCGAAGATCGATTGCGGAGCTTTTCGCCGCCCTGAGAATAGAGCCCTTGATGCGTGATAGGTTTAAGAATGACTGGAAGGAGATGACGCTCTCTATTCCGGCCCTTGAATTGGTATTGCATGAGGTGAGAATCACACCAATTTTATTACGAGAAAAACGCTTATTTGAGAATCACAGGATGATCCCTATTCCTATCAATTCAGCTTGGAACAATTCGCTGCCCTTCATCTGGCATTTTGTCCAGGTCCCGTGACGTTCGTTCTAGACGAGCAGTACAGGTTTGAATATCGTCTCCAGCCGTATCAAACTGAAATGCAGCGACGACTGAATGGTGCGTATTTCTTATTTTTCCATACCAGACAACGGCTGACATCGACTGTAGCAGGTGAAAATATCGCATATTCTGAGCCGTTCAACCCAGAATCCGTTATCCTGCCAGCAATTGCCACTCCATCCACTGTGACTAACGCAGGCGTCCATGAGGAAGTAGCTGAGGTTTTGCCTGAGGTGGAAGACGAGTACTATGTGGAAGAGGATGATCAATTGGAAAACAGCGAAGCCTTGCACCATCGCGAAGCTGGTGAGGCAGACGCGAACTACGACGATACTGAGAACGACGAGGCATTCTACCAAGATGAGGAAGGTAACGTCCACGAGGACTATCAGCACTATCAGCCACAACCCCACCTACGCGGCATCCTGCAAAAATTGAACGAAAATGATGCAGAGAACGATCATCAAGACGAGGCAGGCATCGCACCGGCTGTCAGCAAAGAACAAGTCAGCGAACCACACCAAATCGAGTCGGAAACTCAACATCAGATTGACATCACTGAAGAGGAAGTATACCAAGCTCCTATCGAGGTGGTACGTAATGGGGTTGTTGAAGAGCCACAGGAGGGTTATGACAATACCGCTGATGATGACGGTCGATCAATTGATGAAGGTGAAGTGGAGGAAGAAAGTTTCGTTCGTGTTGAGACCGTCGACATTTCGGATCATGACAGTGATGTTGAAGGTCTTGTAGAGGGTGCGTCTCTTTAAGGTCCTCGTAAATTCTGGCTGACGCTTTGTGTTTAGAACCTGAAGAGGTTGAAACTAACACCGACGGTGACTATACCGAAAAAGTTGAATATGAATATGTAGATGAAGACGGGACTGTGCTAGTTCAAGGTATGCCCTGCATGTGATGTTCAATGACCCAAGCTGAATTTTCTTCGCAGGTTATGACACCATTGCTGCCCTGGATGACTATACGGCGGAAACGACTGTCGAAGAACCCGGGGTCACGGCATTGCCAACAAACGCCCCCGATGAATCACCTGAATTGCTTGAAGGCGCAGGATTGTCTTTCGATCACCAAGTTGACGATACTCTGGAGTTGCCCACCAGGAACGATGTGACTGAGACTCTTCTGGACGAGTTCGATCTCGAAGCAGCTCTGAGCGATGAGTACCATCCTGTCACCAGCAAAGAAATTGTGGATGACGAGATCGGAGATCATCTGGCTCATCTCCAAGATGATACGGCATTTAGTGAGCCCTTGGTTGTCATGACGTCCGTCCTTGTTGACTTACGTCGCCTATAGATACAGTGACTACCCAACTTGAAGCAGTGCCTGAGGATTACGATGATTATGGCTTAGCGGCAACGCAAGATGGCGCTGCCGCGGCCGGTTCACCCGCTGACGCCGAAAATGACCAGTCACCGATTAGCGTTTCGGGTGTGAAACGTGCTTGGGAGACTGTCGTCGACGATGAGAACGATGAATTAGGGGGCCACGATACCTCCGACTCACATAAGCGACCTCGCGTGGCATGAACAACCCTCACCAGTCTCTCTTCCTCTCTTTTTGGCTTGTCCTCCACAATCGACCTGGGACCTTTGGCGTCTAAGAACCATGCATTTCTCTGTCTGGACTCGCGATTATTTCTAACCACGCATGCATCTCACCCGTACATCCTTTCGAAACAGATGAACCCTCTCGGAAAAAAAGAGGAGAATGCCAAGATTGGCAAGGTCTAATTGGTGCGTGATGTATCTGCTACTGACATTAGCGATTCTTTCGAGTCCAGCGGTCGGTCATCTAGCGTCTCTTGGTCCTGTCTGGCAACCTCCCTGCAGTACGTTTCGATTTCCCGTCCTTCAATATATCGGCTACACATACTCTCCCTACCTAATCCCCACGCCTTTCGTTGCAAGCACATCATAGTCGTGTAACGATCGAAGCACTAACCATCCACAATGCATGCAATTGATTGACATATTATGCTAGTCGTCTCTCTCTACGTGCTGGCTGTCTGGATATGTCTATTTTCGTCATGCAATGTAAATAATGCGGTGTCCATTCACCCAGTAACGACTGGTCGTTCTCCCTAACCGCATTCTTCATTGCAATCGGAGTGGGTGGATAATCAGACGGGCGTGCACTAGGGTCAAAGTCCATGACAAACGCCCTCGACTCAGTGACGCCAAACACTCGAGAGGACTCCATGACAAGACTATAAACTGGGCTGTTATCTTTACCCGGTGAGAATGCGCTCCATCCAGCCTTGGGTTGCCTGACATCCCAGAGTCTAACAATACCATGCCTTGAGCTTCCAGCCGCAATATGACAGCTCCCTCCCCCACCAGCAGCAACAGCGTAGACAGGCGAGTCATCCCACGGATCGCTCAAACTCAAGCAGGCAGTTCGGTCCTTTTGGCGCATATCGTGTACTCGCGTTTTTCCATCGAACCAGCCCGAAACGAACACTTGTGAGCTGGAACTCCCCCAGATTGAGCCAGATGGGGCATGTGTGATGCCGTACACTGCTGAGGCGCGGGCGGGGCCGGAGAGGACGGCTCGTCGGTGGGAGGAGAGCGGTCCAGAGGGGAGAACGAAGTAAACATTGAGAGGGTGCTGACCGATCGTGCCGACAGCAAGCATGTTCCGGTCTGGGCTGAAGTGGACAGACCATGGTTTGGAATGCACCTGCAGTGTGCTTGGCTGTATCCACGGCGAACATGTTGGAATGAATGAGACCACTCCGTTCCGGGCTGCTGTTACAGCAGTGTCATTGACAACGGATAGCGAGAGCACACAGCTCGTAGGATGATCGTATCTCGCCGTCGCGTGTAGCGTCCGCTCATCAGGAGAGAGGTGATAGCGTTGCACCAGCCCATCAGCACGTCCGATCAACAGCGTGCGCCCCTGCTCCCCATCCGGTAGGAAGGCGATGGCCGTAACATCTCGCCGAGCATCACGTGCGTGTATCCGATGTGTGAGGGGCGATTCAAGCTGGCCGCTATGCGAATTTCCGAGCACTGGAAAGAGGTGTATTTGCTCTCCTGCGCCAACAGCGAGTCGGTTCGATGTGAGCGCGAGCGCGGGACCGACACGATGCCAGGCTTCGCTGAAAGCACAAGCAACATAAGATCTAGAGTGCCAGGAATGGTCGACAGCATGATTGTATGCTGCTTGCTGCTGTGGTGAAGAATTGATACGGTGAGTAATGCTGGAACGGGGGTGTCGTAGGAGATAATCCTTCCATGCCAGGCCCTCAATCTACCATATGTACAGTCAGCAATCGCGTCTCTATTACTTGTATCCCTGTGCGCACCAACTCATGTAATTTCCTGCATGTTCTCGAAAGAGAACATAGCTCATATGCCTCTAGCTCATGGCATATTGCGAGCAGAATTTCGACCGGTAAGGTGATCATCGACATTGTGCGGGAGGATGATGTTGTGTTTCGTGATTCAAGGGTGCTTGCGCGCACCCTCCCCACGCAGAACGGCTTCTTCTACCCTCAACTATTTCTCTACAGGAACGAAGAAGGTTGGGCGATAAGGATATGTGCGCTGCGTCAGGTCAGAGTCATCTCTTGCCATCGAAATTATATATATCCCCGCACGCGTGGCAGTGACGTCAACCCCTTAAAGCCGATGGCGAAGGTGCTTTGTTCCCGAAGGCAAACGACCTCGGGCTGGCGTTGACTTGGAAGCGTTTTACGGTTGGCAACACTCAATGGCAAGCTCGGTGTTGGGCGCACCGAAGGAAGGAGTGACAAACAATGCTCAGGTTCACATGATTTGACTATGTATACTACATTGTTCGTTTCCGTCTGCTTATTCAGCACTGTAGGAAACCTCGGACTTCCAGGGAGCAGTGGTAGTGTATAAGGAGCGTAAATATGGATAGAGCAGCTTAAATACTATCAAGAGCCGAAGGCGTCCTAGGGCGCTCCGCTACAGCTTCTTCATCGGCTTTCTTGCCCTTCGTCAGTGTCGCCTCCGAGTGACCAAACGCCGGGCTAGGTGCTTCGAGGTAGATCGCTCCGCCTTTCCCGTACGCATGGGCAGGTGACTTCCAGATGAACCTATCCCCCTTCTTGTGGGCACTGATTGCGATAGCAAACTCCCAGATGAAAAGGGTGGAAAGCATGAAGAAGATCATCCAGCTGAAGACAGCCAGTACGCGGTATTCGCGGCATATAGTATAGGAGAAGTTGGCTACGGGGAGGAAAAGAACGATCAGACAGGTCTGAAACAGGAATTCAAGCAGATGCGTACTGCAACGACCCATTCCTTGGTAGCTCCACCTGAAGCACATGCCGTTGCAGGTCCACATGGCATTGCTAATGGATCTGCCACCCGTAACTAGCAGGAAAACATGGTCACGTCGCGCGCTACAAAGTTATGCGTCGGGCTTACCGGACCAGCAGATGGCGCAGACAAACATCCACGTAAGTTCGATTGCTGTCCAGGATGTCCAAGCATCTTTGTGCTTGGACTCGCGCGCCAAGCTGCAGGCAAACATTTAGTCCTAACCGCCTTCTGGGACAGCAGTGCTGAATACGTACACAAGCACGGGAATGAGCGTGGTGATGAGGGAGCTCGCGATGCCAACTCCAAAATCCTGCGCACCAGGGATCTGGCTCTGTACAAGACTGGCTGCAATCGGCAGCATGCTCATGGAGAACACCAGAAGCGTCCCTAAAGGTCCGGTAGATCAACGTAAGTTCCGGGCAATATGGAGCTGTGCATACAGAAAGTCCAGAATCGCACGCGGGCAATATGAGGGAGCGAAATCGTCATGGTCATGGTATGTCCTGTCCACTCGTTGTTCGACTGGGACATCTGTGGAGGAGAAACGGTCTGAAGTGGGGTCACGTCTTGCGCCGGCTCTGTGGTAGGAAGGATATTATAACCAGCGCGAGGCATGCTGTCGTTCCGAGAAGGCAAGGTTTCAAGTGAGTGTATGAACAAATAACTAATTCCAATAATCACTTGGCAGGAAGAGAAGGAGCAACACTGGTTGGTTGTACAAGAGGGTTCAGGCAACACCCCAACACCGCACATCTGCGCAGTGCTGCGCCCTTTTATTCCGGCTGCGTGCGCAACCCTTAGCTCCGTTGCATCACGATCCTGACCAATTTGAGGTTGCAACAATACAAACTCTTGGCATGTGCAGTAAGAAGTTTCGTCTTTTGGTGCTCTTGGCACTGCATCGTTCAGCATGTTTCGGACAAGAAATGATAGGACTGCGCCGTGATTAATACTCGTCGTATTTGGGGCACATTCCAGCGCTTGACACACCGAAGAAGGCCGTGCACAATTGATATGTACAATTGATAAATCATAAGGAACAGATCATGCTGCGTGTTTACCTGATATGGATAGCATGGACCATGCGTTAGGGGTGTCGGGCAACGGTAGCTTCTCAGATGGCAACTTCGGCTTGTCGGATGGAAAGTCATCTGGGTCCGGTGAGGGCGAAGGCGTGCGGGACACAGGGCGATCCGAGAGCGGGATATCGCCATCAGGCATCATCTTGGCATCCCTGTCCCCCTTTGGGAACGTCGGTTTGAACTCATACTCGTGCGCTGGCGATGTCCAGATGAACGGGTCACCGTGCCTCTGCGCTCGGATAAAGATGTACAACGTCCATGACCAGATGATGAAGAGGATGACGCCGTTCACGAGGCTGAACGCGGCGATAGCTTGCATCTGCCGACAAGATGTAAGTGATGGGCCCACCGGTGCTGAAATGAGTTTGTGAGCGTAATGTAGGGATGGAGACAAAAACACGCATACTGCAATCCTTGGGAACACTCGGGCCTTCTTCAACAACACAGTATTCACGTCGACACTGCGAACCCCAGTCACTTATCGCCACCGCACCGGCGGCTAGAGGACGAGTGTTTGCACGTATTCGACGCCAATCAAATATCATAGCGTACCTGATGAGAACATCCACAACATGCCCATCCATCCCAGCTCAACACTGGTCCATGAAGTGAACACTCCTCTCCTAAAAGCGTCAATCGCCAACCTAAGAAGGATGAGCCCAAGTTATGAGAACATGATGGAGTCGTACGCTGTGCCGCATATCATCATTACCATAACCCCAACTGCGAGGCTGAGGCCGAGATTCATGAAGTCATCCTGGGGGATATTTGAGCTGATGCCGCAGGCGACAATCCCAAATATGGTACACGATACTGTCCGTCCTGTTAGTTGATTTGTTGAAGAGAATGGTTATTCATACCAAGGGCTAACTCCCGTACTCTGCGCAGCATTGGACTCTTGACGGGGCTGAAGAGAGAGTAGGGAGGGTGTTAGTCGTCCGGTTAAATCCTATTTCACGGGGGCGTGGTAATTTCCCATCATTGCTGCGCATATTGAGTAGTCACGTGACCATGTGTGGGATGGGAACCAATACTCAATAGGTCATGCTTCAATTGCTTTGTCCTGCAACCCTCTGAGTTCCCAGCTTCTCGTTTCAAGGACGTCCGGATCCACTGGCATTGTATGTAAGATGCGAATTGAAGAACATCCGGAGTCTAACACACGTCATTACACTATGCATACGTTCAATCCTCCTCGAAGACCATCTTCAGCCTCTTATTCTGCGGAGCTGGAAAATGACGAGTTTATCAGCGTTACCCAAGTGGACGTTGGATCATCACTGATTTCCCGCTGGCTCCTGATCTGCTCGAAGTTTGCTAGATAGCCGCGTTCAGACTCGTTTGGCTACTTTGGAGAGGGACTCACATTCGGTGCTCCACATTGATAGGGCTCGCCGCGTACTGCCTTTCCCGCCAAGCGCTGCTAGCACGAGGCATAGCAGCGGGGTCGTTGTCGGACATGTGAAACGGCAAACGGACAATCGTATCTTCTGAGCCAGCGGAAGTCAAAATAGTCTGCTTCTCAGAAGTTTTAGCGGTCTGCGCAATTCGAAAGCTGAGAATGTGTACCTCGGTAGTCGAATCAGTCGAGTACTTTCGCTTCCGCGAACCAGGCTCGTACGGGTTTCGAAAATCTACGTACGCATCAGTTCGTCACGCGATCACCCCTGTATACAGATAGGTGGACCGCGTATGTCAACGTAGCGAGCAAGAACGCCGCCACAGGTAGTGCGAGCCTCAGACGGTTGTTTATCCAGTCCCTAACCAGATGCTCCTATATTGCGCGCACAGACATCATCTTGAGAGCCCCGTGAGTTTGCCTTTGGCTTAGCATCGATCAGCAAGTTTCGGACAGCAATGATAAGACTGCGCCTTGATTAATCCTCACAGTACTTGTGGCGCATTCTAGTGCTTGGTTGAGCCAACGAGCTTTAGAAGCCCGGCGTCACACCGCCCGATGTCACCCGTGAAGAGCGCGACACTCACGCAGTTGTATAGTGGGCTGGCCACAAGACAACAAGTGACCGCATTGGTGTACAATTGATAAGTCATATATCTGACAGACCGTAATGCAAAAGAAAGAAGCGACCACGAAAGACACATCATGCCGCTTGTTCACCGGATGCAGGTGCCGTCGTAGGTGACGCCACATGGGCGTCGGGCGACAGCGCTTGCGTGGCGAGTGCAAGCTCGGCTGGCGGTGCGACCGGGGTGGGCGAAGGCGTGGGCAAAGCAGTCCGATCCGATAGCGGTATATCACCATCGAGCATCACCTGCGCCTTCATGTTCACCTCGGGGAACGTCGGCATGAACTCGTATTCGTGTGCGGCTGATGTCCAGATGAACGGGTCCCCGTCCATCTGCGCTCGGATACCGATGTACAACGTCCATGACCAGAGGATGAACAGGATGATGCAGTTCATGAGGCTAAACGCGGCACTAGCTTGGAACTGCTGACAAACGGTGATAGGTGGGCCAGCTAGACAACCCATAGTTTGTAAGGGTGGAAACGCAGCGATCAACGCAAAAGAGCATACAGCAGTAGACATAATTCATTTCAGGAATGCATATTCTGGTTCGACACTGCGAACCCCAGTCATTGATCGCCACCGCACCCGCAGCTAGAAGATAAGTCTTAGCACACATCCAATGCCAATCCAAGATCAGAGCGTACCCAATGATAACACCCACAACAAGCCCATCCATCCCAGCTCAACACTCGTCCACGAAGTGAAGACTCCTCTCCGGAACGAGTCAATCCCCAGGCTGAGAAGGTTGAGCACACATCAATAACAAAACTATACAGACGTACACTGTGGGGCATATCGCAACTACCAGCACACCCACTAGGACGCCGATGAATGAATCCCAGTACTCCCGTTGAATGATGGCTGCGTTGATGCTGAGATCGACAGCGCCGACTATGGTACACAGTACTGGAATTATGATTAGTCGCTGATTTGCAAGTAGGAGTCATGATTCGTACACGGCGCAGCATAGATCAGGCGCTGAAAAGAGAGGGATGGGGGTAGGAAGTTTAATACGAGATGAGCGGGATGTGGGATGTAGGGTCCTGCATTGGGGGCAAAATGTGCAACCCTGATTATAACCCAAACCCCTACCTTTCTACCCTGCCCTAACCTAACCATAACCGACCTTAACCTGCTAGATGAGATCGCTAAGGAACGCTTTAATAGCACTCACCGCTTTCCCGCCAAGCGGTGCTAGCACTCGGCATGGATGCCAGACATGTCAAACGGGAGACCGTCGATCGTATTCCTTCTGAGCCAGCCGAAGGCGAAGTAGTCTGGTCAGGTGAAGTTAGCACTGGTCTACAACTTGAAGCGTGGAATGCTTACTTCTGTGGTCCAAACAATCCAGCACTTTCCCCTTGTACGAACCACGCGCGAACGGGTCGAAGATCTACATACGCATCAGCTCGCATACCGATGCCCTTGTATAGGCCCACCGTGTATGTCAGCGTAGCGAGCAAAAACGTCGCCACGGAGGGCAATCCTGGGGTGGTTACTTATAATTAGATGTTCTTTTATCGCGCGCTCATATATATACCATCCTGAGCCTCGTATGTTTCCCCTTGGTTCAGCATCGTTCAGCAAGTGACGAGAATCGAAGAAGACTGAATCGTGATTAATCCTCACCGTGTGGCGCATTCCAGTGCTTGGTTGAGCCAACGAGCTTTAGAAATCCGGCGTCGCAGCACCGGATGTCACCAGTGAAGACAGCGACACACGCAGTTGTTCAGAGAGCTGGCCGCAAGACAGAAAGTGGTCGTATTGGTGTACAATTGATAAGTTATATAGCTGACAGTCCGTAACGCAAAAGAAAGAAGCTATCGCGAAAGACATATCATGCCGCTTGTTCACCGGATGTGGGTGCCGTCGTAGGTGACGCAGCAGGGGCGTCGGGGGGCTGCGCTGGCATGGTGAGTGCAAGCTCAGCTGGGGGTACGACCGGGGAGGGCGCAGGCATGGGCGAAGCAGTCCGATCCGATAGCGGTATATCGCCATGAGGCATCATCTTGGCATCCCTGTTCCCTTTTGGGAACGTCGGTATGAACTCGTACTCGTGCGCTGGCGATGTCCAGATGAACGGGTCCCCGTCCACCTGTGCTCGGATGCCGATGTATAACGTCCATGACCAGAGGATGAACAGGATGATGCAGTTCATGAGGCTAACCGCGGCACTAGCTTGCATCTGCCGACAAACGGTGATGGGTGGGCCGGCTAGAGAACCCATAGTTTGTGAGCGTGAAAACGCAGCTATCAATGCAAAAGATCGTACAGCAGGAGTTATAATAACCCACTTCTTCAACACAATATACACGTCGACACTGTGCATCCCAGTCGTTGATCGCTACCGCACCCGCAGCTAGAGGATAAGTCTTAGCACACATCCAATACCAGTCAAAGATCAGAGCGTACTCAATGATAACACCCACAACAAGCCCATCCATCCCAGCTCAACACTCGTCCACGAAGTGAAGACTCCTCTCCGGAACGAGTCAATCCCCAGGCTGAGAAGGCTAAGCACGCATCAGCAATAAAACTATACAGACGTACGCCGTGGGGCATATCGCAACTACCAGCACGCCCACTGTGATGCCCATGCAGGAAGTCCATGAGTCCCACAAGACGATGGCTGCGCTAACGCTGAGAGCGACAGCGCCGAATATGGTACAAAGTACTGGAATTATGATCAGTCGCTGATTTGCAAGTAGGAGTCATGATTCGCACCAAGGGCTAATATTCGTACTCGGCGCAGCATGGGTTGGGCGCTGAAAAGAGAGGGATGGGGGTTTTAGAGGGCACGGTCGTCCGCTCGAATCCTATTCTAATTTCTCTATTTATTGCTGCGCATATTGACTAATCATGCGATCTCCGTTTGGTGCCAAAAAGGGAACACCGCACAGGGTTCTTGCTTGGCATGTCGGGCTCTCAACTTCGCGTTTCAACGACGTCAGAACGCAATTATCATAATGCGTGGGATGCGAAGTGAAGCACACCGGGAATCCACCATACGTCACAATATATGTATGTCCATACGTTCTAGTCCTCCTTGAATACCATCTTCAACTTGTTATTCTGCGCTTCCAAGTGTTCCACCTTCCGCTCATTGTCTTGAATCTTCTTCAAAAGGTACTCCGCCCGACTTTCCAGCCCACTAGCACCAAGCCATCCCTTGCCCGTGTTCAACCCGATGTTGGTAAGCGTGTTCAGCTCCTGTTCAGCAGCTTTGATCGTCGTCTCTGCTGCTGCTATCGCCCGCTCGTTGTAGGAGAAATCCTGCATTGCGGAGAAGATCTTATCTGTTTACGTGCGTCAGACCGAGCCCCTACGGACGGGGAATCTCGTACCGCTCGTGAGCCGTTGGAACACAGAATAATACACCGGTTTTCCAGCCCTGATACGCTGCGGTCGGCCTGTATCATTGCTCAGTCTTCGCTTCAGCCCCGCACATAAAACGACGCACCATTCACTTGGGTAACACTGATAAACTCATCATGCTCCAACTCCCTGAGCGCCGTCTCGTTCCCCTTGAACGGGTACTCCAGGAGGACGTCCGCATATGGAATCTCGTCCTGCTTAGCCAGCCGTCGGAAGATGCTCCAGGCCTGCTCCGTCGTCCAAGGAAGATTCTTCGCGTCCTCCGCGTCGTCCCCGAAGGCGTTCTTCCGCACTTCAGCGACGTTACGGGAGATGATATCCTCCACAGCCTCGGAGATGGTCTGGCCATTCCGGACTTTGTACACGAACTACATAGGCATAACGTGATGACGTCAGTCCAAACAGCCCAAGCCGATACCCGAGGGCAAAGAGTGTAACGCACGGATTCGAGGTCTGTTAGCCGCCCGCCCAAACGACGGACTTCGATACAGTCCTGATCTGTCAAGCCGTCCTTGACCCCCGCCTCC
This sequence comes from Dacryopinax primogenitus, assembly GCF_000292625.1. Lineage (NCBI taxonomy): Eukaryota > Fungi > Basidiomycota > Dacrymycetes > Dacrymycetales > Dacrymycetaceae > Dacryopinax > Dacryopinax primogenitus. The sequence goes on along the minus strand of NW_024467216.1, from coordinate 262,030 downwards.
TTCAGCTTTTCAGTAACGAATCCTAGGGCACTCTCTGCCGTAGCATCCGTCAGTGCGATAGTCGATATCGGCTTTGACGGGAGCGCTACAAATTGTCTGGTGACTATCCGTCCCTCCGCTCGCGGAGGAAGGGCACTCACCCCGAGCAAGGTTCTTCGGCGCACTCGAGTTATCGGAAACGAACACCACATGGGCGACCTTATTCTCGACAAGCGCTGCTGCCCATCCTGAGAGGACGTCCCACAACTGGTCTTTCTTCGCTCCTTTCAGAGCCCAGTTCTTCATCACCACCACGGGGAGAGCAGTGATGTCCTGCACCTCTTCCTCAATCTTCTTCCCTTCTTCCCCTTCTTGTTTTTCTTGGGGCTGAACAGCGGTGGCCGCCGTGGTGGAAGAAGAAGGGGGGAGAGGGGAATAATCCTCCTCTCGCATCGGCTCATCACCCACTCCAAGCTCGCACATCACCCCATTCCCAGCAACACAGTCCAACCTCCCATCATGCCACACCCCCTTACGAATCAGTTCCTTTCTCTCCGCTTCCAAAGCGCGCTCTTCTACCTTACACTGCGCATACTCGTTCTTCCGCGCCACTTGGGCTTTATGGTACTTCGATACTTGCTCTAGCCCCTTGCCGACCACTTCGAGGACTTGCTTCATCTGCTGCTCGACGGAGGTGCTGAAACCCGCTTTCTGGCCTATGAGGCCAACGGAAGCGAGGTCAAGGAGGTTATTGAGAGAAGAAAACATGCCGAATACCGGCCAGTAGCCAGTTTGCTTCGCCAGCTCGGAGACGAGCGCCGTGTCCGACGAAGCTTTGCATAGTTCTGCACAGTCGATGATGAGCGCATGCCGATGGCCCGTGGAGAGTGCGTGGTGGATCATCACTGATTTCCCGCTGCCTTCCGGTCCGCTCACGAGGGCGAAGTTCGCTAGATATCATCGTTCAAACTCATTTGCCTGGTTCGGGGGGAAGGAGAGCTCACATGGCTGCTCGCTGAGGAACGCTTTGATAGCGCTCGCCGCGTCCTCCCTTTCCCTCCAGGCGCTGCTAGCACTAGGCATGGCAGCGGGGGCGTTGCCGGACATGTCAAACGGGAGACGCTCAATCGTATTCCTTCTGAGCCAACGGAAGGCAGAGTAGTCTAGTTACGAGATTGGAAGAAGTTAGTGTGCTGGTCTTGGGGTTCAGGACTTGGGAATGCGTACTTCGGTAGTCGAACCAGTCCAGCACTTTCGCTTCCACAAACCACGCGCGTACGGGGTCGAATATCTGTTACGCGTCAGCATCAACAGTACTTGTGTCTGGCAGCGAACCACACCGTGTATGTCAGCGTAGCGAGCAAAAACGCAGCCACAGGAAGGGCGATCCTCGGGTGGTTACTTATCCAGTCCCTAATCAGATGTTCCTTTATCGCGCGCTCGTATACCATCCTGAGTCTCGTGAGTTTCCCATCTGGGGGAAAGGCGTGTATGGCTCCTAGGTCATGCGCGTGCGGAGCGACGTAGACGCCGTGCAGGCAGTTGCGGGCTAGTGTGGCGCTGTGCGTGTGGGTGAAGACTATAAGGGAGGAGCGGAGCGAGCCTGCGGGGACGGGGGTGGGAGTGGTCATTTCCGCTATGCGACCGTAGGGCTGGTGAGGTCAGTGGGGGCCGTACAGGGATGAAGTAGACGCACACGCAAAATGTCGTACAGCGACTCGTGGTCCACATCGGGCCCGTCGAACTCTACTCTTAGCAACTGGCTAGGAAACCTATACAGGTCCTACACCCATCGAGTATCAGCCATCAGCACACATGAATCCCGCACAGTACCCACCTCGCGCCACGGCTTGCCCCTAACGAGCCACACATGCCCCATCCCAATCCTCTTCCAAGTCGGGAGCCCCCCGCGCCTATCCACCTCGTCCCTCACTCCCTGCTCAATCTCCTTCAGTCTCTCAAAGTCGTCCCCTCTCCCCTGAGCAGGTGCATCATACTGAAAGTGTACGAACACGCCACCGTCTTTCTGCGCTGCGTCGACCTCGAGCACCTGGAAGTTATGTGCGGTGCAGTCGTTTATCAGTGCTGTGATCTGGTCGATGATGTCTTCTTTTTCGACGCGAGCGATGAGGTATCGTATACTGAGCACTGCTTGTCAGGAATGTGACGAAATGGGAGGAGAGGCACTTACTCCCACCAAGCGAACCGGATCGGAAATACTCCGGAGACATATAACCACGCGTCTTTCCTCCCCGGGGGCTGTAACTCGTCAACACTTTGAGACAATATTAAGAAGAGATGACGCACTTCCAGATGAGGGACGTCTGGCAACCCCTCGTTCTTGACCACATCTGTGCTCTCTACAAGGGTCGTCTCACCCCGCAAAAAGAGCCTTCCCGAGAGGAACGGCCGAACACGTGCGCGCCCGAGTGGCAGCCGACCTAAGCCGATTAACGGCCTTAACATCCTACCCTATCCTTCCAGAGTCGAGATAGTGGAAGATCAAGAGCAAGAGCAAGAGAGAGCCAGAACAGGGGACGCGCTCCTCCGGCTCGTTGGACAAGATCGGCTTGACGTCACCATGAAACTCAGGGTCCGCGGAGTATCTTCGCCTCCGATCGTGTCTATCTTTGGACAGGTCGGGTGATTTACTGCTTGGGGATTGCTGGGATGCTGGAATGCGGGGAGGTGCTGGGCGGCCGTGTTTGGAGAGAACATGGGACACCGGTTCGTTCGGGAGGGAGTATATAATCTCTCTTCTTGCCGGTTTGCGCGGTCGTACGTCCTTCATGTAAGCTGCGCGACAGAGACCAGCAGCGACGAGCACAGCACGACCAACCAGCGGCAAAACGATATAACAAAGCAATAAAGTCCCAAAGTACGAAAACAGCAAGGCACTCATACTCGTAAAACCGATGTACGCCACCCGTATACTACTCCCCGCCACAGCCCGGCTGCAACGAGCAGCCGGCCCAGTGATCCGTCTCTCGACGAGCGCCTCTCCCAATTCTCCCAATGCATCCCCCAATTCCTCTAACAGCAGCGGCTCGAGTAGCCCTGTTGAGTCCCCCCGTGCCCCTCCCTCGACCCCAGCGCCCAACCCCACCCAATCCCAAACCGAGCAAACGCAGAAAACCCTCGCAGGGCTGGACGAAGAACTCCGGGTGAAACTGGAGGAACGCTCGGGCGAAGGAGGGCTCGCGGGGTTGGAATTGGAGGGAGGGGCGGTACCGGAGGGTATGAGGAGGGGCATGAGGGCTGGGATTAGGCATTAGCTGTCAGGTGGTGTGAGCGTTGAGCGGTTGTTATGAGTGGGTGGGTTTATGGTTCGGGAGGATGGAGGATTAAGTGAGTGGGGAGAGAGCAGCAAAATTGGGAGTGTAGGAATGAAGCTGGGGGAGAGCGGAACTCAGGACTTCGAATCTCGGGCAAGAGGCGAGGTGGTGCGAAGTGAGGAGTGGATGGGTGACAGGACTGATATATATCCCCAAACCAAGGCCGAAGCTAGGCCAAGCAAATCGAAGCACCACTGTACTATGGATCAGATTGATCAGATGGAACATATGCATATTAGCTAGTGCACACATATTTTTCCCAGCATACACTCACATCACCCTACCCCGCGAGAGGACGAAACATGAGTTCCCCCAAACTGACCTCCTCCCACCAAGTGTCAAACATCGTACAACACACAACTCTCCAATCCACCCTGACCCATTTCTCCCCAAGCTCGACCCTCCCTGCCAAGGGTACAGGGCCAAGGTACCCAGCGATCGAGATCTGGAGAAGGAACGGGCGTCCAGAGAGGAGGAGATGATGCCCGTCCTTGGCGAATTTGGGGCGGGGGAGGAACCAACGGTCCAGTTCTTCCGGAAGGGGGTACTCGACCCACTCCCCGCTCACTGTGCCCGTAGGGAAAGTGCCGACGAAAGAGGAGGGGGTCGTATCGGCTTGTAGGATGAGCCGGGTATCAGCCAGCAAATGACGAAGGAAATAGCCCTCGATGAACGTCTTCCAGTGCGAGTGGACGGCGCGGGAAACGCCAGAGAGTGGGAGCGGGGAGCATAAGGAGTATATGTTGCCATAGTTCGGGGGGAAAGGAGGGGTTTAAGACGTGCTGGAGAATGGGGAATGGGGTCGGGGTCGGGGTTGCGCTCAAGCGCGGGAGGACGGGAAGTGGAGCGAGCACGGGGAGCCTGAGATAGATGAGCATGCGCCTGAGGCATTATGGAGGGGCTAGCATTCGTGCTGATGAGCACTGAAAGCGCACGCACTGGGGAGTGGGAAGGCGAGCGTGAGTCCGTGCCTTGGCGTGGAGAACGGGTGAAAGAGCGAGAGCGCCCAGCAGGGGAGGTAGCCAGACTAGGGAGATGCATCTCTAACTTGTAGCTTGGAGGGTCGTACGCCTGCGATTGTGCAGGGGAGGAGGGCCAGAGGATGGACCACGCCAGCTGTGAGCTGGCGAGGGCGTGCGAATGCTCGGAAGAGGATAAAGATTGCTCGAGAGCGAGTGCCATTGGACTGGATGTTATTGCCTAGATTCCATCGTCGCCAATGTCGAGGCCGAGGAGAGTTAAGCACAGCGAAGGATGAAAGGATGATGAAGGGAAGGATGAATCGGATTAGTGGGTGTGCTGGCCAGAAATAGACATCATTACTTGCCGAGCTGCCGAAGTCAGTAATGAGAGGCCTTAAATAATCAAGAGTATTGCAGGATGAACTAGTACTTGAAAAAAAATGTATGCATGTTGGACTTTATGGACGAATACAGGTTCGCACGATAAACTACTTTCTACTTCAACAATAGTTTCCAGCCTCCATCTACGGTACACTTCTTTCATCTTTGCTTTTAGATCTCTACACCTCTATGATCTACCGCCTATCGCACAATCATGCTCTCCCTATCCGCACCCACGCCGATCCAAGCACACTTGACTCCCAGCTCGCTCTCCACAAATTCTACATAAGCCCTGCATTTCTCAGGCAGCTCTTCAAACTTCTTGCAATTGGCAACGCTCGTTTTCCATCCAGGCATTGTGACATATCGGACCTTCACGCGCTCAAGCACCTCGAGGTCCGCGGGGAACCCGGGTAGCTCCCGCCCGTCGACTTCGTATGCTACGGCAATCTTCAGCTCTTCTAGGTCGTCCAGCACGTCAAGCTTGGTCAGGTTCAGCACGGAGTAGCCGTTGATCGCACACGAGTATTTGAGCACTACGAGGTCGAGCCAGCCGCAGCGCCTGCGACGGCCGGTGGTGACGCCCCACTCAGCGCCAACTTCTTGGAGGTGGTGACCAATGTTCTGCCAAATGTGTTATTTAAGTGCGAGAGGTCGGAAAGGAGAGACTCACATCCAACAGCTCGGTCGGGAACGGCCCGCCGCCAACCCGAGTCGTATATGCTTTCACGACACCAATGACGGGGCCGATGGCTTTCGGCGGCAGGCCGAGACCGGTAATCACACCCCCGATGCCTGTAGAGGAAGAAGTGACAAACGGGTAGGTGCCAAAGTCGATATCCAGCATGAGGGCATTGGCCCCTTCAACGAGGATACGCTTCCCGTCCGCAAGGGCTTTGTGGATCCAGGTAACGCCGTCGACAACGTAGGGCCGGAGACGTTCCGCAAGGACCTACATGCGTGCTCTCAGAGTGAGTGCAGGACAAAACGCGTTGGCATACCTTGTACCGCGCGATTTCAGCCTCGGTATCATATTCAAAGTGTCCATATCGTTTGAACCTCCCCTCAACAAGTTTCCTGAACTTGTCCGCAAAGCTGTTCCCTCCATCATTCGCGAGCAAATGGTGCACACGCAGCCCGCTCCGGCTAGCCTTGGACGAATAAGCGGGGCCGATCCCCTTCTTCGTCGTCCCGATTGAGGAGCCGCCCAGCTCGACCTCTTTCAGGCCGTCGACGATCTGATGGAAGTCGAATACGATCTGTGCGCGGTCGGAGATGTATAGCCTGTCAGCGCAGTCTAGTCCCTGCGCTTCGAGTTTCTCGAGCTCGGAGAAGAAAGATGGGATGTGAATCACCACCCCATTGCCGATAAAGCCGATACACTTGGGGTTGACGAGACCTGCGCCTCTTCAACAAACGTCGGATACAGCAGAACTAGGACGCACCACTCGGCAGCATATGAAAATCATACTTCACCTTGCCGTTCTTCCCGTCCGCGACGACGATGGTGTGCCCGGCGTTGTTCCCGCCAGCACAGCGAGCACAGACATCGGCGTTCGCAGCGAGGATATCGACAAGCTTTCCCTTGCCTTCGTCGCCCCATTGGGTACCTAGGACCACTGTCACGCCCTCCGTGAGGGCTAGGGCTATCATGGCATCCCCTCATCAGTTTGGGCTTCAACAACGGACAATGGGTACGCACGCGGCATGGTGAAAATGTTGCAAGGTCGCTCGACGAAGACGAGGAGAAGACCCTGACTCGGAAGGAAAAGAAGAGCGGATTTTCTCCACTCGGCTCCGGAGAGTCCCCATTGGCCAGCACGTTGAGCGCTCACACGAGTGGACCAGAGCACTCAGCATGGCGGCGTTCACTTCTCGAAGACGGAGCAATCACCTACCGTTTACTGGGGCGATACGCAAACAACCTTTCCTCTTGTTTGGTTTGCCGTTCCTCACCTTGATCGTCTTTGCATCCTTCGGTCTCCAGACGCTTACGCAAACGCGTTATGATTACCAGAGGAACAAGACGACAAAGGTGCGCTCTTTGTACCATCATTCTGAAATCGATTCTCAACATATGTAGGTAACGAAAGAAGAGGAGTTGCAGATGAGCAAAAATAGGAAAAAGGTAGATATACGGGAGGAATATTTCGTACGTCTGAACATTCTCGTCCACGTGTAATGATATGCTGACACATCGATTCAGCGACTACAAGCAGGGGAGAGCAAGATCGATCTGGACAATTGGGAACCTGTTCGTATACAGCGCCCAGAAGGTACACCAGAGTGGGGTGTACCGCCATCGGCACCACCGAGCGACCCAGCGAACAAGGATGCATCAGGCAAGACATGAATACTCAGAGTCAACGGTTTACTTCCATTCCCAATCTCATTTTCGACATTTGTACCATCACATATATAGTCACCCTTCCGCCATTACGTTTCCAGTTAAAGGAAAAACGCTGACAATGTATAATAATCGAACGCAATTGCTTTCTGTCGTCCTAGCATCTGATCGAATAAAGAAGTTGACAGATTTTGTTGTAAAAGAACTAATTTGGATTTTCACATGTGATGGATCCGGGAGCCGTGACAACCCAGTTGTGTATGTTTTGCGAGCCTCTGAGACCGGCCCGGACATTGATGGAATCGCCACGTGTTGAGGTGTCTTTGAGCCGAACAACGCGCCATTGACGCGTGTCTCCTTGCTTTGTGCGCCTTTCATCCATCCTCATTCACATAAAACTGTAAGGCATCTTTCCAAAACCACAATGAAAGATCTCATTGACGTGACTTAGTGCCTCGACAGATGGATATCGATTTCTGGAATGTAGAGAAAAAGACCAAGGAAGTTGAGGTGAAGATTGCGATTGCGGAGATTCTCCACAGCCCGCCATTTCGCCAGCCAGATGATCCAACTCCCCTGTTGAACTTTGATGTTCAGCTTAAGACGAAGCGTGATAACCCGCAGTACCACACCGGCAAGGGTCGATTGACTATTCCCAACAAAGATATTGCGTGGAGCTTCTTGGAACTTTATGGGACGGTCTCGCATCGGTCTGGATCGAGCGATAGAAATTGGCGAGAGAATGGACGTGCAGGTAGTAACGGTCATGATAATGGCCGTGATCGTAGTACAAGGGGCGCTTAGCGAGGCTCTGCATCCCCGAAATCTCCCAGTCCACCCCTCCAACCGGCACGCGTCATACATTTGGCAGGCCAGAGCCTTCGCTTCCAGAAGTTCTCCGACCGATCGTTCCCCCGAGGCGTGGAAGAACTCAATACTCTGCCGTTTGTTGATCCAAAGGCTGAATACGATGAAAGACAGCTGGAGAAGGACATCGGAGACCCCGTCCCGTTTGGGGCGCTTCAATTCGGTCGCCGACCGCGTAACGAGGATGGCGGATTCAGCAATCGATTTTCGATCGAATGGGAAGTCGCTGTGTCCAGGGAAGACGAGCCGGGAATCGTGTTCGACGTACCTCAAAGAAACATCGAAGTACGTTTCAGTAAGACGCGCTGTCTGGAGAACATTCGCTATGCCGTTATTATATCCTGGACGCGTATTCTCAGTATGATATGGGACGACGGGACGATAACCAAAGAATGTTCCGCCATGTTCCATCTTGAAGTCGCACCCTCCTTCGAACAGATGCGAGCCACTGCCAGCGGTCGTGGAACTCGGCTGAAGCTCAACTTCATCTCCTTCCATGATGACTGCACCCACGCGCCGTTAGCTCCATACATGAGCAACACCATGCGAATAGTCTTCCAGGATCGGCCATCGTTGATCCAGTTTCGGGACGCAGCACTGCGCACGTTCCGCTTTGTGGTGAAGGGTCGATTTACTTCGATCGATGCAGATCGACTGCATCTGTTCGAGAAGATTCATACAATCGACACATGGGCAGGCACATTAGACCTCCGCGTAGCGCTTCAAGTCTCTGCTCTCTATATGAATGGTCTTTTGGACCCGAACGAAATTTTATCTTTGCGACCGAACATTGATCAGCTCGCTGAGCTGTATCAGGATAAACCGGATAGACTGGCACGACTCTTGGGTCTATTTGCAGATCGCATGCAACGAGCTCAATATACAGCTCTGACCATGCATGGCCAGTCCGAAGCTTCTCCTATTCCAATCTGTGACATGTTACAGACTGTGGCCGGTACGAGCTCCATGGAGAAAAAGCAACGACCCGGACAAGACAGCATGATTCGAGCTTGTGCCGCAATCGTCACTCCAACTTGTATCCATTTAGAAGGACCTTATCTGGACCAGAGCAACAGCGTTCTGAGAGCGTACCCAGAACATCAGCACTACTTCCTGCGGCTCAGTTTTGCTAGTGAAGATCACCTTCCACTGTACAATGACCGCGATGTCGATTCACGACTCTTCGTCGGTTATAGGATCGGGACGATTCTGCGAGAAGGTGTCACGTTGGCTGGGCGACACTTCGAGTTCCTAGCTTATTCTCTTTCGGCATTACGACAACATTCCGTGTGGATGGTTGCTCCTTTCGATCATCCAGTACTAGGTCTCATGACTGCGAACAGAGTTCGAGATCGTCTTGGGGACTTCAGTCGAGTTTCCAAGTGTCCTGCCCGGTACGGCGCCAGACTGGCTCAGGCCTTCACGGCTACTGAGCCGTCGATAGTCCTAAAACCCGAAAATATCGTCGAAATACCAGATAAAATTAACAAGGCCAACAAATTAATTTTCACGGACGGAGTAGGAGGCATGTCTCTCGAGCTGTTGGAGGGTACCTGGAAACGCCTCGTCGAGAATCGCCCTCATCTTCGTACCAAGATAGACTTCCCGGCCACAGTGTTCCAGTTTCGACTTGGTGGAAACAAAGGCCTCCTGTCTTTGAATCCCTTGCTTCCAGGACTGGTTATGCAAGTTCGGCCGTCCATGAACAAATTCGACGCACCGGATTCCCTCGGCCTCGAAATCGCAAAATCGTTCGAACGGCCGAGGCCCTTCTTTCTGAACCGACCTTTCATTATGCTCCTTGAATCTCGAGGCGTGCATGCGGATGTCTTCCTAACACTTCAAAGGAATGCAGTCAAAGCCGTTGAAGACTCCAAGTCGTCGCTCATCCGCGCTTCAATCATGACGGAGACATATGGGCTCGGGGGCACATTTTGGATCAGGTTGATTCTTCGTAATATTCACGATATCCTTGGCCTCGACTTCGAAGCAGGACAAGGGCTCACTACATTCTACGATCCCTTTCTCAAACATATCATAGACGTAGGAAAAGCAAATGCCCTCCGGGAAATTCGGTTCCGGGCCCGCATACCGGTCCCCAACAGCTGGACATTAATTGGCGTGGCCGACGAGCACGATGTGCTGGGAAAAAATGAGATCTATGGTTAGTACCATGTCATAGTCATGGTATGCCCTACTAAATTTGGAAAGCGTGCATCCACAAACCTGGAGATCCCGAACCACATTGGATTGAAGGTCCCGCGATTGTGACAAAGTCGCCCTCCTTAGGCCCCGGCGATGCCCAGTTTGTTACAGGGATCGGAAGGCCGCCGCCAGATTGCCCTTTCATGCTAGGGCCGTACCCTCTCAAAAACTGCGTTGTGTTCTCTTGTCGAGGTATGTTCATCTTCAAAGGTCCTCGGGGCAATTGAGGTAGCTGAACTTAGGTGTACGGCCCATCCCATCAATGCTTGGAGGTGGCGATTTGGATGGAGGTATGAAAATTACAGACTCCGCAGAACTTTGCTGACTTCTGAACAGACGAGTTTAACGTCGTTCAATATTCATCTCTGTTTCCACAGTACCCTGCAGATCCAGACGATTACACGGCGGCAGAGCGAGCCGAGCTCGATAGAGATTGTACGATGAACGATGTCATCGACTTTATCATTGATTACGTCAACAACGTATGTGTTTTACACCCCTCCACCTTGCCACCCATTGCTCAGAAGCTTGATTCAGGATCTTGTTGGTAGACTTGCCACCGAACATCTGATCCTGGCAGATCAACATCCTGACGGCGTCAAATATTCTAATTGTCATCAGCTCGCGCAGCTGTACGCATTAGCTTTGGACTTTGCAAAGACGGGCACGCCAATCGATCAAGACCAAATACCGTCCCTGCTAAATGATATGAAACCTGATTATCTGCAACGCGAACAGCAAGTGGGGAAACAGTCAACCAAGTTCTATCAGAGTCAGAGAGCACTTGGTCACATGTTTCGCGAGCCCGACTTGCAAATAGACTTTGATGCGATAAGGGAAGAATCCACATTCTCCGAAACGAATGGTTTTGACGGGGACATCCTTTTCCACCGTGTCCGCGACTTGGTCACGAAATACATCAGTGTCTCAGCCTTGGTACTGCCTAACACCCCCGAATTATTTGATCGCTATGTCGAAGAACTGCGCCATGCATGTTTGACTACAAGTACAGGGCCCCGAACCCAAGAAGCCACAGAAGGCGAAGCCGTGATGGGCGTGATTCTCTCCAATGCCTTCCATCCGAAGATACGTCTCGATCGAGTGTACCGACTGAGACTCCAAATAACGAACCTTGTGAATTCGGTACGCAGCGAATTTCAAGGCCTCGAAGATGACCCTCTCCGTGTCAGATTAGAGCGCGCGTATGCGGGTTGGGACCATTCCAGATCTCGGGGATTCGAATTTGGAGCAAGAAGTTTTGCTCTGATCGCTTTGAGCGCTATCTTCCACTACATCGAGGAGATTGACAACGATGCAAGGTAGATTACGCAATAGTGTACGTTCGTTTGAATGTAGAAACTGTGGCAAAGAATCCCATCAATAATTATGTTATTAATAAAGAATGTTTATCACGGCAGAACCAATTATCCGACCATCCTGGCGGGGACCGCGCCCTGAGTTCGTGTCGTCCCCCACTCTTCCATCTAACCAGTGCTCTCCCCCCATGCCACCGCGGGCAAAACCCGCATCGTATTATCCACCGGCAGACCATGCGACGTTCAAAGATCTTCTTCGATTCGAGGAGCGGCTCAAAACGAATAATGCGAGGTTAAAGAAGCAGAAAGCACGATACCAATGTGCGTTGCCCCAATCTCCCTGTCCACCAGAATTCTGATGTCAGGTCTGCACCTTAGTCTTCCTTCTCGTACTCCTAATATACATCTCTCTTCTCACGTCTGACGTGCTGTTCAACACCTTTTTTACCTCCTACCCGATCAATTTCGCCCTAAAAGCCGAGCATCCACTATGGGAGCCCATTTGGATCCCCCATCCCTACGTGACGCCCGGTCTGCTACTCATCGCATGCACTACGCTGGTTCTATTCTTTGCGAGTGGGACATATGCGGAGAAGATAGGATATGCGAATCGGTGCGAGCATTATAACTTCTAAGATCTCTCATCTGATGCACACCCAGCTACGTACCGTCAGCAAATCGAGCGCTTCGTTCCTTCAACCTATATTTCAACATCCGCTCGCCGTCGATCTTCCCATATCCACTTTCTCTCCTCTTCCAGAGTCCACCTCACCCTCCTCACCCTCCGACACAGTCTGCACCCTCACCTCCGCACCACGCCTCCCGCTCGGCGCTTCAACCCCTTCCTCCTGCCTCTAACCCGCGGGGCGAGCTAATCTTCTCCGCGCGTGTCTCACCGACCTTCAAGGATGCATATGAAGCCCACCGAGCTGGATTTGAACGCATGCGTGCGAAGAAGAGGCAACCGAATAAGTGGTGGGCGCTGTCTTGGGTAAGCGGTACAGGAGCAGGAGCAGGGAAGGAGGCAGAACATGAGGAGCATGAAGGAGAGAAGAGGGGAGAAAGACGCAGGAGTGTGAGCCTGGAGAGCAGCTTGGCACCAACACCTAATAGCTCGAGACTACCCAGTCGTAGTCCGAGTCCGGTGATGGATGTAGCCAACGATGGGGAGCTGAGGCCGGATACAGAACGTGTGCCCGGGATGATTCCAGTTAGGAGAAGGAGCGCAAGGATTGCAAGTAAGCTGGAAGGCCTCGAGAAGGAGCCTTGAGCTCACCAGACATATAGGGTGGGGGCGACAGCGGTAGGTATCGTAACTTACATTGTATTATAATGCATACAAGAAATGTATCCTCTCTCTCCTCTAACTCGCCTCTTGTTCTGTGCAGTATCCTCAGTGTAGTACGCCTCGTTCAGTCCGTTTTGCCCGCACGACCCAAAGAGGATCTCCTTCCTCCCCCGGCTCCAAAACGGTGATCACCTCGACGTGATCTCACAATACGCCTGGTTCACAAGGCTTCTCGCCCGTAGTGCCCGCAAACCAGAAATAGGACGCGACCATCTCGCACCTCTCCGCTGGTCCCACCTCAAGCCAGCGGCGTATGACCTGACTTTTCTTGAGCACCTTCTGGAGGAATATGGAGAAACTGCACCTTGCTAGGAAAACATCGATCAGAGAAGGCCATATGTGCCGTGCCTGCTTCTCGCGTCACCAGAGCCAGCTCGCAGAACACTTCCAGCGGGTGGACGAGATAGTCCACGCTTACGGTACATATGATAGCGTCGTACGCGGCCTCGGTTCCTTCATAGTGTCCCGGTGCGTCTTTCGACTCAAGTTCTGCCTTTGTTCTGACGTCCAGTTTGGTCATTTCGACAGGAAGAATAGGATCGACGTTGAGGTCATGTACGACTCTCCTTGACAGCAGAGGATTCGCGGCCAACTCCGGGGCAGAAAGACCCAGCCCAGTGACGTATGTATGCGGTGGGGCATACGAGTTCGGGAGATGGGACGTCCAGCTAGAGCAGAGATCGAGTATCCTCGGTCGAGTTTTGCTCTCACTGCTGTTTTCTGCACTGAGTGGCAAAGGCTCTGGTAACACTCCGGCATAGTACTCCTGCAGAGCAAGACGGCATCGGTCGTCGATATGATGCACGAACCTGGGACTGGCATAAAACTCCGGATCTGGAGTCTGGTCCTCGCGGGTGAAGGTTTCCCCAGAATAGGGAAATGTCGCTGGGCAAGTCGGACGATGGACCTTGAAAACCTGGGCCATGTTACTTTCTGAACGTAGGGGACAGGCCAGGCGATGTTGTACAGTTCCCCAGAGGAACAGAAACCAGCGGCGCCGATAATCGCGTGGAATTCGGCCCGAGGGATATCAGCCCAATCCCGAGGATCACAGGCCAATCTCTGACCGAACTAGGCGTGAACGTGCCGGTTTCGGAATTGGGACGGGGAACGGATGGGTTGCCTAAGGTAGGAGACGGCTGAGAAATCGAAGCAAGTACATTCAATTACACGTTGCGGGAGTGTTAGGCTGAGGTTGAGGCTGACGTCGGATATGCAAGGAGAAGATCTTACGCTTTGAGGAGTCTCCAGATCGCCCGCATCGATCACGCCCGATCAAGCCCCCAAGGTGACTATGATGGCAATGTCATTCCCAGCTTGTGCATACCCGATCTGTCGGCGCTGACTGTCAAACAATATCCGCGTGCCGTCAGGCACCGGAAATTGTGCCTTGACAGCACTTTAGGTGGTCCCACGGTACCTCGGGGGTCTGCCCAAGTATCCACTGCCCAAGTGCCTGCGGAGCGGGCTGCAGTATGCGGGTTGTGGCCGGAGCGCGAGATGTAAGATGTGGGACGACAGCATTGTATTGGACCGTGTTAGAGAAGGTGGGAAACTGCAGGACAGGATGAGAATGAGGTTACGCATTGGTCGGTTACGACACTGGTTTTGGTAAGTGATTGTTGAGCCACGTGCGGTATGGAGGATTCCGGATGCGGGATGACGTTTTTCTTCAAGCTATTCTGTGCGGAGTAACTTGTGGTATTGCATTCTTTTTGTGGCAGTGGTTGGGAAGAGCTGAGAGATGGTGTACATTGAAAGCCGATTGTTTGAGAAGAATAAAGCGCATATATGCGCCGTCGTTCGACGCTCTACATTTCCAGAGACCAACAAGCGAGAAAGAAACCAAAAGCACAAGATCCGGAAAACAACAACATATCGGGTATAGAGAGAGGCAACGCAGGGTCCGGACAAGAGTTTGAACACGGCATCGACAGAATGATGAACGTAGGATGTACAGGGGCGGTTCCAGGCCGGGCAGGGTCGGCGTGGACTCGGGGAGAGGGTGAACGCCTAGACGTGGACGGAGAGGGTGGAAAGTGTATTGTATGCGAGTTATTGTCGGTCGGAGAGTGCAGGGACGCGTCCGCCATCAGTTTTTGGTTTGATCATTCGAGTGACGAGCCGGCTCCACACATACATATCGCATACAGCTTGTATATGCGCGGGAATCAAGAACGCACTGGAGAGTCGGGGTTTCATCAGTACATCAAAGTCTCCTGCAGAATAAGGCCTAAGCGAAAGCGTACCTTCGCGGGGAGCGCGGCCATCCGCGATCACTCTTCTTCCTCATTCCCTCCTTCCCCGCATGCTCCCACCACAAACAGCAGTACGAACGACACGCATCATTTGACGTTCCCTTTGCTCTCCGTTCTCGGCTGGGCGGGCCTACCCTCCGCGGCGAACGGCGGTGGGCTCGTGAGCGGTCCCTGGGCATGGGCTTTGAGTAGCGTCTTGGGCAGTCTGGGGGCGCCTTTCGGAGGGGGCTTGGAGGAGGAGAGGACGACGGTGTCTGCGCCTGCTACGGGGGAGACGGGGGGGCGTGATCCGGAGGGGTGAGACATGGTGAGGATGTCGAGGTGCGGGGTATGTAGGGGGAGCACGGAAGCAGCACGAGGGGAGAGTGAACGGCTGCGGCGACGCAGAGACAGTTGGGTGGAAGGAAGGTATATGCGCGATGAATGAGATGAGAAGTGGGAGTAGATAAGAGGGGCAGAGCTACCTAGAGATGCGTAAAGGTGTTGAAAGCGAGTAAATATATGTTCTGGCCTGGTGCGGAGCATAAAACTCCGCTCGCTCACGGACCGTGGATGCATTAGAAAGGGAATGAGCGCATCTTCCCCACTTGGACAAGGGTCGAGAGCCCTTATTCTGTCTTGAATTTCCAGGGAAGAGGGCAGTCCCTTTGGGCCAGGCTGGAGGGCGATCGAGTTCAATAGAAGACGGAGATGCACCGGCCAGAATGCACCGCCTTAGGGGCTTCGGACATTACAGAAAGCATTTTAAGCTGGGGACCCCTGCGCTTTTAACCAGGCATCCTGTCTGCCGAGAAGGCGCAACTTCGGCGGCGCACACGGCATCGGCAGAACGGTTCATAACGCGCCGATCTCGTGTGGGAAAACAAAGAAAATATCACGGCTTCGTTCATCCCCTGCTTCGGGAAGCTCAATCCCTATCGCACATCGGCCCGCGCCCCGCTTTTAGGCATGCTGTTAACACGGAACCCGCTTCTGCCGCTCAGGCACCAAACATCGCACCTTTCCTCCTTCCCTTCTCCTCTTCCCTACTCTCTTCCTTTCCTCCCCCCTCTGTTCACATGACAGACCAACCCTTGCTTCCTCCAGCTATCTCAGGGTTTCCTTTACTCACACAGTTGTGGAGCCTCCCAGTATATGGCAACTATTTGTGATTTGGATGTGTCATCACACATTATTCCAGGAAAATGGGGTTGGGGAACCACCAGATCAGAAGCACAGACCCTGGTTTGTTGCCTGGGAGAGGTAAAAAAAACTGGGTAAGCTGATGGGAGAAGAAGAAATAAATTAGGACAACGTCCCGTCCTGTGGAGGTATAAGCAGTCTGAGGAGGGCACAGTCAAATTCTGGAAGTTGTTGCAGAGGAGAGTAAGGAGATGGTTAGGGGGAGCTCAGTGTTGGTTGACTGATGGTCAATCAGACCAGGAGTCAGACTTGAACTCCCGGACCAGCATGTGGGAGTGTTTGACCTATTTGACAGTCAAGCATGTCAGATAGATAGTGAGTTTGACTAATGGGATTATGTGATAACAAGTGTCATATCAGACACCTGTCTTGCACAGTTTGCAACATGGGAAATCAATGTTGACTGAGAAAACTGTGATCATCTCAGCTTCAACTCGCATCAGGGGACCACTGAACATGCTAGTGTTCAAGGCAGAACTTTGCTTGTATGTAGCATGTTAGGTCCTTTGTTTGATCCTTCCAACTGGTGGCAGCTGTTCACAACTTTCAGGCTCAGTGTTGATAAGGGTAGGTAATACCAGCCAAGGACAGATTGCATCCTATCCAAATATTGGCTGAAGACCAACTGAACATTTCTTTTGTCATCTCTAGCTGTGAGTGCTCAGTACTTGAGGTTCTCCATCCTTCCAGACAAGACTATGTGAATGCATGACTCATCAGAGGTAAGAGGATCAACTTCATAGCTGGAGAAGCAGCACCAAGATTTACTATATTCATAGACAGGCAGTGATGTCAACATATCCAATAAGGCTGGACAAACTCCCCTTCTGGCAAGCATGCATCACCTTGTTGGATGCCAGACCCACATCTGTGTGCCATACAAAGATCGCCCAATATTCTGAATCCATTCAGCAGTGCTGATCATCAGAACTGGAAGTGTGTACAAAGCAACAGATCAACGTTCTTGGATAACCATCTACAAGTTCTGATAGCAAGCAAGACATCAAGAGAACTCCAACAGACAGCCTAGTGATCTCTCGTGAAGGATTGCCAGTGATCATCCAGGCTGAATCTGAGTGCATCATGTCATGCTTGCTGCCACTTGCTGTAGTAGTGTGCTGCACATCCAAATTTCAAGCTTGGATCCGACCTTTAAATGTGTTAGGGCAACACAGGCTGACTAAGTCTGCTCACCTGGGAGTGCCAAGAGTCTAAGCAGGCAACAAGGAAGTGGAGTGGACCTGATGACTAAGACCTATCTACAGTATAGGTATCT
>NW_024467216.1:243561-244265 GCF_000292625.1 Dacryopinax primogenitus | reverse complement strand
CAGCACATGCCAAGGTATACCAGCTACTTCCATGTCATAAAGGCTTAGTCATGTCTCTTGACCAAGCAATGAGCTGGTGCCCTGACAGGTTTGAGTGTTGGATTGCAGTGCTCATGCTCAGCCTGAGCTGCCACTGGATCAAGGAAGTAGAGCTGGTTATAGGAAGGGTTTGTATCTTCTCCAGCATGGGCAGGACCATAGCAATGGTGTGCTCCTTGGATTGAATAGGAATACACACCTCCCCTTACAGTGTGTTCATTCCTCTTAGCACCCAAAGAGACCAATGAGAGTGCATGATTGTATTGTTGGATATGCTGCCAAAAGTGCTTTGTGTTTGGGTCTCCTCCATTTAATAACTGAGCTAACACAGGAGGAACCACTTGGAAGGATGGGAGCTTGATCTGGCTAGCAGCACAGCACTTGGTAAAGACTGGCTCATGGATTGAGGAATTTGTGTGGCATTCTTTGATAAAGTGCAGAGCATGACAGGTAGAGCATTGATAAGTCATTTCACCCAGGTTGATCACTTTATTGCTGTTTCATTGGGCTTTTATAGCATATTGCTGGACCCTATCTTGATCCCAGGCTGTCAGGGCACCAGCTCATTGCTTGGTCAAGAGACATGACTAAGCCTTTATGACATGGAAGTAGCTGGTATACCTTGGCATGTGCTGGAACCTGCTGGAAGGATTGGATGGTCAGGG
>NW_024467216.1:203123-237923 GCF_000292625.1 Dacryopinax primogenitus | reverse complement strand
TACTCTGCCCGGGACTGTCTCTTCAGACTTGGTCTCTTAGGATCATCCACAGATACCTATACTGTAGATAGGTCTTAGTCATCAGGTCTACTCCACTTCCTTGTTGCCTGCTTAGACTCTTGGCACTCTTAGGTGAGCAGACTTAGTCAGCCTGTGTTGCCCTAACACAGGCATGCTGTGTCTGAATAGCCCCCAAAGCTTCTGCAGCTTCTTCTTCTAGCTCTTCAACTCTGGTAGCATCTTCATCCTCTTGAAGTCTAGGTGCTGGATGTGCTGGGCCAAATACTGCATCATGGTCAAGGTGAAGCTGAGCAAGACCTGCTGTTGCTGTTTGTGCGGCTTGCTGAAGGTGATGATGGACTGCAGTATGGGCATCATTGCATAGGGCAGTAACCTTGCCAAGTGAGCATCTACCCTTTCTGCTTCTTGCCTTGCAAGGTGTTGCTCCTGGTGTGAGACAGCAACTGGGGGTTGGTTCACATTTCTTTTGGGTTGTTGTCTCTCTGCAGCTCTTCTTGCAAGTTGCTCTTGGTGAGAGAGCACAATAGGCAAAGGGCCCTCTCCAACAATGGCTCTTGCATGTGCAACCAAATCATCAAGATAGAGATTTTGAGCAGCATCTTCTTGTGTTCCAGGTCATTAGTAAGCTTCTGGAGGTTGCTCTGGTGCAAGAACAGAGGCTGGAAGATTAAACACAGGCTGGGGTATTGGTGTTTGATCTGATTGAGGGGCACATCACTGTCAATTGGCAGGTGATGTGAGTTATTGTTCCTGTCTTGCATGTTCCTCACTCCTTTGATGAGAATGAGGTGTGGTGGGATCAGGCCTAATGGAAGATCACAGATTAGCACATTTGATAATATTTGAGAGAATAAACCAACATAATAATATGCCACTGGCCTCAGCCACTTGAACAGCAAAAAAAGGTTTCTCAGGGTTGGGGTTGAAGGTGAAAAAGGGTTAGGGCCGAGGTAACCCTACTCTGCTGATGTAAGTGAAAAGGGTTCAGTGCACAGCCGCTCTTGGGAGGAAGTGGCAGTGACACAAACACGTTACAGCCACTGGTAGAAACAGACGTGTCCATTTCTAGTGGTGGCTATGAGATCAAGCAGCAAAAGCTCCAGGGGCTGTGGGAGCAGGGCTTGAAAACCCCAGTCTTGACTTTCCGCACACAGTTAGGAAGCAAATTCTTCCCGGAGGCATGTTGCACTTACCGCGTCAGGATTTGGACGCGGAGTGCACAGCCACAAGCGCGACAACAATATTAAATTTATTCCTCAAACAAACACAACATAGCTTGCATAAGGGAGAAGTGCTTTTCATATGTACTACTGTTGCATTTCCCCAAAATTTGAAGTGTAATAATTGCATTAAATTTGATGGAGAACTGCAAAATCGCAAGTGCACAGCCACTGGAAACGCCCTGAGCGCTAAGAGGATCAAAATCTAGCACCTTCACCCTCTAATTTTATTCATATTTTACTGAAGCATGGAAAGGACTTTCAGGAGTATTGTCATGGAGGATTTGCATAAATTTTGTAAAGAAGTGTTGTTGAAAGTGTTTGCTTAGTTGGGTTCACGACTTCATGACGTGGGCAAGTCGGAGCTGGAATGTGATATGTCCTTAAGGGTTCTCAGGAACTGATATTTTCCTTCCGCCAGGGTTGATCTGTGTGCGGAAAGCACGCAAGTTGAAAACCCCCGGTCCCATGCTGGCATTTTCGCATGGCAGCCATGTGCATTTTCACACATGGCATTGGCTCCGTGCTTCTTCATATTTGCTTCAGTATAGTTAATAGTTAATTTCTTCCTCACACTGGCCCCTGCCTTCATCACCATATTTTGTCCCTCACCATGTCGTCTTCTGAAGCATCCTCTTCTCGCGCACCGTCTCCCGTAACTTCACAAAATGGTACCGCTGATGCGCAAGCCGATTCTGCAACTATTGCACCTGTTGCTGATCCCAATGTCACTTTCTCTTCGCTCGGTCTCATAGAGCCATTGGTCGACGCGTGCAAGCAGCTTAACTTCAAGCGCCCAACACCTATTCAGGCTGCCGCAATACCCCCGGCATTAGAAGGGAAGGACATTATAGGTCTGGCAGAAACGGGAAGTGGAAAGACAGCTGCGTTTGCCTTGCCTATACTACAGAAGCTATGGCATGATCCAAAGCCCTTCTTTTGTGTTGTCCTTGCACCAACTCGGTGTGTCCACTTCTCTCTTACGAGCCTATCATATGCTAAGACGAGAGACAGAGAACTTGCGTATCAAATTTCACAACAATTCGAAGCACTGGGTAGCACAATTGGTGTACGCTGTGCTGTACTTATTGGTGGCGTCAAGATGGTCCCTCAAGCTGTCGCCCTCTCGAAACGGCCGCATATTGTCGTCGCTACTCCCGGACGTCTACAAGATCACCTTGAAAATACCAAAGGATTCTCACTGAGAGGGTTGAAGTACCTGGTGATGGACGAGGCGGACCGACTCCTAGACTTGGACTTTGGGCCGATTATCGATACCTTACTTAAGGCTATTCCCAGGCAAAGGAATACCATGCTCTTTTCGGCGACTATGACAACAAAAGTGGCAAAGCTACAAAGGACGAGCTTGAGAAACCCGGTGAAGGTCGAGGTGTCATCTAAGTATGTTGCCCATGAAAGGCTGTGGTGCAGGCATGGACTAACCCTGAAAACAGGTATCAAACTGTTTCCACCCTACTGCAAACTTACGTCCTTACTCCGGCTGCTGTCAAAGAGCCCCAACTAGTACATCTTCTCACCACCGTCTCTGGTCTCAGTACCATCGTCTTCGTTCGCACGATTCATGACGCAACGAAACTGACCTTGGCCCTTCGCAATCTGGGATTCCCTGCCATCCCCCTACATGGTGACATCTCTCAGGACAAGCGGCTCGGAGCTATCAGCCGATTCAAAGCGGAGCCGGGAGCAATATTGGTTGCTACCGACGTGGCAAGCCGTGGATTGGACATGCCGAAGGTAGATGCAGTCATCAATTACGACCTACCGACGAACTCAAAGGATTATATCCACCGTGTCGGGAGAACGGCACGTGCAGGTCGCGCGGGCAAAGCGATCAGCATTGTGACGCAATATGACGTCGAGCTGCTGCAGCGGATCGAGCATGTAATTGGGAAAAAGTTGGAAGCATATGGCGAGACCACCCGCGAGGAAGTTGAGATGTTGAGGGAGAGAGTCGGGGAAGCCGTGAGAGCAGCTACGATTCAAATGAAGGAGCAGGAAGGAAAGAGAACGCAGGGAGGGAGGGGGAGGAAGAGGCAGAGAGAGGGAAAGAGGGAACAGTTGGATAGGGATGACGACGAGGTCGAAGCGGGCATGCCGAGACTGAAGAAGGCAAGGGCGCGCCGGTAGTCTTGTACTTCAAGCGGTGTATGATACAGTATTCTCAGGGATGGGGTGGTTTTTTCAGGGCAATGGCATATAACACAGATGTCATTCATTCTTGACTGTTACAAACATTGATTCTGTGGGTACAAAGCGCACTAGTCCGGTGCCCCTTGGCTCAGCAGTACAGGTTCAGCCCAGCGGGGCTCGCTTAGTGCCCGACGGTAACGACCTGGTCACAGGGGAAAGTGAGGGTAAGCGCATTGGAGGGGCTGCCCGACTGAGTCAACTGCAGTCCAGAGAAGGCCTTGATCTCTCCAGCGATGCTGAACGCCCTCCCGGTGTAAGACCCGGACGGGCCTCCCTGTCCGAAGGGACCCGCGACGCGAACGCCGCCGGTCTTGGTATTGAGGATTACGAAGCTGACGCTGTTCAGGTAGCGATCGTTGTTGAAGTAGCCGGGAAGGGTGGTCTTGCCGGTGAGGGCCACAAGCACCTCATCATCTGTATGCCATTTTTGTCAGGGCGAAGTCCGAAGTTCCAAAAGAAAACACAAACCAGCGAAGGTGACAATGGCATTAGGGGTAGCCGTTCCGAGATGGTTGGCAACCCGGGTGGAGCCGTTCTCCAGCACATATGTCACTTCGAAGCCATCCAACAACCAACCTTCATAGAGGCGGATCTGGTGGATTGATTGGATATTTCCGACTACTGGTGTGAGCTGGATCCTTGGCACAAGACAATGAAAAACTCACGATGAGCATCGTTGAAGGCGTTGCCCTTGTCGATTCCGAATGCTTGCTGAGACATTGTCAGAACGGTTTGTTCGTGAGTGTTTGGAGGGGTTTTGGAGGATGAGATGAATGTGTACGGGCAAAAGTGCGCCCTTTTATCTCTTTGCAGCAGCATCAACTTGCGCAAGATCTCGCAATATCCATTCAATAGTTGAGATGCCAAGTCGAGTTGGTATGCCGCGGACTGATGAGCTCCATCGATCCCAAAGGGGACGGCTCGCCATCCCCGGCTTTGACTAAATCTCTGCAGTCACTGGTTTAGCCAACATAAGGAGACGAAAGACCACGAATCAGGTACTCGGCTCTTGTGGCAGGAAATAATGACTGGTTTTAATCACTTCTCTGCAACCCTATGAGACGTCGAATCAGTCCCATGAGATGGGCAGCCCTCCCACCCGAGGTTCACGGACCCGGCCGCAACTGTTCATGAGAACAACATGGACAAGTACGCCAGAAGAGTTCTTTAGCATCAGGCAGCGGAATGGACGTAGCATCGCGATGAAGTCCTCGGATGTTTGTAGTCAAACGTGACAAAAGGTCGGCTTGGCAGCTCCTCATTGAAGCTGTCCAATGTTGACAGATCAAATGGGCTTTGGCAAAGATCGCTGGAGAGAGAGATGGAGCACAGAGAAGACTGAACACGACTGCATGAACGCGCTGTTTTCCCTTTCACAGAGGCTGTCATCTGGAGTACGTCCCGTGATATTCTAGAAGCCAACCCATAAGTTTGCGGAATGAGCGAACGTGTCGATATGCGCTTGGCCAGGTCAGCTGGCCACCGTTTCCAGATTGTTGTCCTGTCCAATGCGAAGAATAACACGTTCTGGCGCTAGCAGCCCGGACAAGACGTAAACTGTCTAGAGCGGCGACGAAGAAGGACCTCAGGCAGTGGTGATCTGTGAAGGTGTGATGCTGCAACCCGATGTTAATTTTGGCAAAGATGTCGCAACCCCACGAAGAATCGAAAATGGTATCAGATATGGATGACCCCAGATTATGCAGTGTAAATCGTCACGCGGAAGTCGCTGTATGGCAGCTGTGGTCGTCAGTTCGGGTTGGTAAAGATGATGTTGGAGCGAGAACACCGACTCACGCCGAGTGAGGTCTGATTCTTGGGCGCACGGGATCAATTGACCCATCTCCCTTTGAGTAATTTCCTCCGATAGCACTTTTTCGGAGGCAGAGTCCCTAGAATGGACTGCCGGGCCCTATTTCCTCAAATCGGCCATGTGCCTGCCCTAAGCAACACCCTACGGTCCAATTAAGGAGGGTGGTGGTAACAGATCAACCCGTGTGTGAGGGTCCGGTCTGTCATGTCGTTCTAGTAGTTAACACTACCGGAACTTTTCACGGTGTTTTTCTTTTCATACAGTATGCCTTATGTGCCGCTTCTCATGTGGGAAATGACCACGATGATACTGTGAACCCGCCGCCGCAAAAACATTACATTGGCCGTCGCACTGTAAAGCGGAAAGAATAGTATATATAATAGCCATGCATATAGCTACAGTATATAGAGAAAAGTAATATAAATGAGTTATAAAAGAAAAACACCTTGAAAAGTTCCGGTAGTGTGAACTAGAACGAAATGACAGACCGGACCCTCGCACACGGGTTGATCTGTTACCACCACCTTACTTAATTGGACCGTAGGGTGTTGCTTAGGGCAGGCACATGGCCGATTTGAGGAAATAGGGCCCGGCAGTCCATTCTAGGGACTCTGCCTCCGAAAAAGTGCTATCGGAGGAAATTACTCGTCTCCCTTTCGTCCCTAGCATTATCATCTCCGGTCACCAAGCGCTATGCCCATCGACACTAAGATGCGGTCGCGAGCATCGTATGTAGGAGGGAGTTCTCACCAGCACCAAGCGCAGACGTACCAGCAGGACTTATCTGTCATCCTTGTTACGGGGAGCTATGACCATGAGATCCGGTTTTGGGAGGCGTGGAGTGGGATTTGCTCAAGGACCATTCCGGGAGTTGGCGTACGCACGACTCCATTACCGTATCTGTCGATAGTCTGAAAGCAGAATCAGCAAATAAACAAACTGTGCATATCACCAGAGTACGCGGGTTTTCTTGAGTCATAGTGTGTGGTGATCCTTGACGCCAGTCGATAGTAAACGCTTCGTCGCCGCTGCCGTGCACAAAAAGGTGCACATTTACGAGATTGCAAGCGCATCCACAACACCAGTAAGCGAACACACGATGTGCCACATTTGAGTTGTTGCTCATCAATCAGTAGTATATAACATTCGATGGACACACAGACAATGTCACCTCTCTCGCATTTCAAGGAGAAGGTCATTGGCTAGTGACCGGTAGTGAAGACTCCTCCATCAGGATATGGGACATGCGGTGCGTCTATCCATGCATTTTCCCTATGCACATTCTTATATTCCCTCCAGATCGGCACATACTCAGAGAAACTACGATAACGCCAGCCCGGGTACGGCTCTCCTGTCATTTGAACGTTGCCCCTATTGATCACTGGCCAGTGAACGACGTAAATATCCACCCAAATCAGGGCGAGCTTATCTCCTGCGACCAAAGTGGATCCATCAAGCAGTGGGATTTGGCAGAGAATGCCTGCGTTTACGAGCTGGTGTGCTGATCACTGCTGCTCATCAAGTCAAACGCTGATGATAATAGGCGCCCGCCGGCCCAGTACCGATCAGAAGCGTGAATTTTGCTTCAGATGGTACATGCCTGGTAGCTGGAAGTACGAAAGTGCGTCGGGCTGCTACATTTCGGCCGTGTCCGAAAGTCCTCGCAGCTAACAGATTGGACAGGGTCGGATATACGTGTGGAAGATTCGGGACGAGCGTGATCTTGGAGACCGATATGTTGCCGTCAAGAAGTTCGACGCCCATTCGAAGTACTTGACGAAGTGCCTACTCTCTCCCGATGTCAAGTGCGTCCTACCCCCTTTCTCTATTCCTCTGCTCTCCCGATCCCCTGGTAGCAATCACTGACACTTGCAATGGACTAGGTACCTGGCGACCTGCTCATCGGATTCAACTGTAAAGATCTGGGACGTTGGAGAAAACTACGAGTTCAAGCATTCCAAGACGCTCACTGGACACCAGCGCTGGGTATGGGACGCTGCCTTCAGTGCAGATTCTGCATATCTCGTGACCGGTACGTATTCGCCTCCCTCAATCACCTGCTTTCCGCTCTTCATGAAGAGATGGAGCTGACATCCGAACAGCGAGCTCAGACCATGTTGCGCGCTTGTGGGAAGTTGCCAGCGGGGAGACGGTCCGACAGTATAATGGACATCACAAGGCTGTTGTATGCTGCAGTCTGAACGATGTGAGCATTCCGGCGCCGAGGGGGCGCTGAATGCTGCGCTGGGACCGGCATACGCTGCCGGATGGGGCGTTCAGGACGGAGAGGGTTTTGTACGATGCATGTGTAATATATATTCTCAAGGAAATTTCAGTCCCTTACCATGCCGACCATTCATGAAGACCATGTCACGACTGTGATTTGCTATGAACCTATGGGAACTGTAGGGCGGTGACTTGTCGGCCGCTAATTGCGCAACCGCTTGGCCCACTGGCCGAGAAGTTTCGAGGGAAATAGCATGACTCAGATCTGTGTGCCTGGGGTGACAGCGAGTGTGCTTTCCGTCTTGGCAAAAGGATGCTCAACGCTGCAAAACAAATATTTGGTAGACTGTGGCCCATAAGCTGTATTATTATAATCTCATAATAATTCCAGCCACAGAAGAGAGAAACTCTATCTGCCTCATCCGGATGGTCCCCCAAAAAGGGAAAATAGATTAACACGTGCTATGACCGTGGTTCGGTGTGGGGCAGCCAGGGAATGAGAAGGGGGAGGACCCTGAGTCATTCAGATGCTGGGAAGTACGGCAGAAGTTGCCGAGACAGATCGTGTGGATTAAGCCTCGGTGGCTCTGCTGCAATGTCTGGGGTCTGGCGGGAGAAGGCGAAACTGGTGGACGGTCTGCAACGAAGGAGACTGTCCTCCACCGGACGAGCTACCGGAGATAGCAACAACCTGACGTATATGGTTTGCTGAGGTGGGTATGGGGGGATGTCTCTCGATCGGACTGGAAAAGTTTTCGACTCCCGCGCCATATGGTGCTAACAGAAGAAATAGTAGTTATTTTGCATGTTCCGCCAAAGTAGGCTTATTGGGAACAGCGGATATTCTGCTGCGTCGCTTTGCGGATGACTAGGACGCTGGAGGAACAGCAGGTCTTCGGACTTTCGGGCTTTGTCTCCGCTTGCAAGAAGTTGAAGAAGTGGATGATCCGAGTCTGCGCTGATGAGGAAGAGGTGTGGACGAATGACGGTTATTACTCCCTTAGGATACATACGAGCGACCGGTAATTAGGTCCTCCACCTAGTTGCAGTTATATTCTGAGCGCCCGGGCGTAGCAAAGGACAAACGAATAGACTCGATGTGGAGAATGTCATTGTTATAGAGGTGGAGAGCGGCGACACCTATGAAAGGGACGGAAGACGACGGGTGCGTGACAGGGAAGAACCGGGTGACCCGTTTGGGAGGTACTTTCGGGGTCCCCCAGGGTTGACTCGAAGAAGGTGAAAAAGGAGGAAACAAAGTTTTACATGGACCCGGAATGCGCCACATGAGTGGGAACCAATCACAGACTGAGTAGATAAACGGACGGCGCAGACCAATACCGCCCTCCCCGCCCACTCTTCACTTCCTCCCCTTGGGCTCCTTCCCTTCACCTGCGGATTCCCTTTCGTCTTAACGTCCACCTACCCTCTCCTCCACATCTTGCTTCACGGTGATATTTACCTGTTGGTTTATCTCTTGTGTACACACGTCTAGTGTTCATACCAGCGACCTCCCAACGACCAGCTCCATAGCAATATTCTGACTCACCTCACCCGCCGTTCACCGTAAAATTTGGTCAGTGACTTCCAGCGCACAATGAGGGCGTCGGGCGCACAGATCGCCGACCTTCCCCTCATCGAGGAGACTGTCGACGTCTCGACGAGTGGCTACTACGATGTGGAGCGGGATGTCTCGTCATGGGGCAACTCCCAACCCGCCAAACAGGGTCTGTATGATCCAGACAACGAGAAGGACTCATGTGGTGTCGGCTTCATCTGCCACATCAAAGGTCAAGCAAACCACAAGATCGTTTCCGATGCGCGGCAACTGCTGTGCGCCATGACACACAGAGGTGCGACCGGTGCGGACTCGCGCGACGGCGACGGCGCGGGTGTCATGACTGGTATTCCCCACGAGTTCTTCCAGCGCGAGGGTGAGCGAGACATCGGTTGCACACTGCCTGAACCAGGCCAGTATGCAGTCGGCAACGTCTTCCTCAACCCGTCCGACGAGGAAGAGCGCGAGAAGCAGAAGGGTGTGTTCGAGAAGTTTTCTGACGAGCTGGGGTTGCGAGTGTTGGGTTGGCGTGAGGTCCCTACCGACGGGACCATCCTAGGCCCCGCCTCTGGGTCTAAGGAGCCTGCTATCCTCCAACCCTTCGTCGTCGTCAAGGAGCACTATGGTGAGGGCAAGACGTGTGCGAATGGCCCGTTTGACGAGAAGGCGTTTGAGCGGCAATTGTATATCCTGCGCAAGCATGCGACTCACGAGATGTTAGTGCTAACCATTACCTCCCCGTTATGTGTGCATGTTCTGAGCATTTTTCTTTTCCCTTTCCTGCACATACAGTCAATTGGCAAACTGGTTCTATGTCTGCTCGCTCAGCACAAAGAACATTGTATACAAGGGCCAATTTTCCCCGCCACAGGTATTCGACTACTATCACGACCTCAACCATGTCCTCTACAAGTCCCATTTCGCCCTCGTCCATTCGCGCTTTTCGACCAACACCTTCCCTTCCTGGGATCGCGCTCAACCAATGCGCTTTGCAGCCCACAATGGTACGCTTACTAACCCATATGCACATCAATCTCAATCTAAATGTGGGTGAAATTCAGGTGAGATCAACACGGTACGTGGAAATAAGAATTGGATGCACGCCCGTGAGGGTGTGATCAAGTCGCCCTTATTCGGGGACCAGATCGATCTTCTGTACCCGATTATCGAAGAGGGTGGTTCTGACTCCGCTGCATTCGATAATGTTCTGGAATTACTTACCGTCAACGGCACTCTCACGCTCCCCGAGGCAATCATGATGCTCGTTCCGGAGGCATGGCAGGACAATGACCTCATGGAGGCGGAAAAGAAGGCATTCTACAACTGGGCAGCTTGTCTCCAGGAACCATGGGATGGTCCCGCTCTCTTCGCATTCTCCGATGGCCGCTACTGTGGTGCCAACCTCGATCGTAATGGCCTTCGTCCCTGCCGGTATGTCGTTACTAACGAGGACATTATGGTATGCGCCTCTGAGGTTGGCGCCGTCTATCTCGAACCCGAGAAGGTCATCCAGAAGGGTCGGTTGAAGCCTGGTCGCATGCTCCTCGTTGACACCAAAGAGGGGCGCATCGTCGATGACAAGGAGCTTAAGATGAAGACTGCCAAGAAGCAAAACTTCGGCAGCTGGATCGAGAACCAGATGCTCCTTGTGCCCAATATTCTCAAGCGCGTGCGGCGCACAATGTCGATCGACCCTGTCATTGATGAAACCCCCCTCAGTTCGGACCCCAAGTTGCTCGCATTTGGATATACTGTCGAACAACTCAACCTCCTCATGTTGCCCATGCTGGCTGATGGGAAGGAGGCCCTTGGCTCGATGGGTAACGACGCATCGCTGGCCTGCATTGGCACGCAGCCGCGTCTCCTCTTCGAGTATTTCAAGCAGCTTTTCGCCCAGGTGACCAACCCGCCGATCGACCCCATCCGTGAGAGCATCGTCATGTCTCTCGAGTCGTACGTTGGCCCGGAAGGGAACTTGCTTGAGATGCGCCAGGAACAATGCCACCGTATCCTCCTCCCCTCCCCGCTCATCTCAATCGAGGAGATGAACGCAATGAAGAACATCAGCAAGGCCTACCCTAAGTGGCGCGCCCAAACCATCGACATCACTTTCGCCAAGTCTGAGGGCCTGCCCGGCTACGAGCATGCTATCGAGCGCATCTGTGTAGAGGCGACCAAGGCCATCGAAGAGGGCTACAAGATCATCGTCCTCTCCGACCGTGCGATCGGACCAAATCGCGTCCCGCTGTCCGCACTTATCGCTTGTGGTGCGGTACACCACCACCTTGTGCGCTCACGTACGCGAGCACAGGTCGCTCTCATGATCGAAACCGGTGAGGCGCGTGAGGTTCATCATCTTTGCGTCCTCGTTGGATATGGTGCAGATGCCATTTGTCCGTACCAGATCATGGAGGTCATTCACAAGGTGGCGCGCGAGGGGTTGATCAAGGGCGACTTGACCAAGGAGCAGCTGCTTGAGAACTACCACCACGCTACGGATAACGGCATCCTCAAGGTCATGTCCAAGATGGGTATCTCTACACTGCAGTCATACAAGGGTGCACAGATCTTCGAGGCGCTTGGTCTCCACAGCGAGGTTGTCGACCGCTGCTTCACTGGTACCGCTAGCCGTGTCCAGGGCGCGACCTTCGAGCTTCTTGCGATGGATGCTTTCGAGTACCACGAACGGGGCTGGCCTACGCGGGAGACAACTATTCCCCCTGGTATGCCTGAGGCTGGCGAGTACCACTGGCGCGACGGTGGCGAGAACCACGTCAATGATCCTGTTGGCATCGCCAACCTGCAGGACGCTGTGCGCGAGAAGAACCAGGGTGCTTACGATGCATACTCTCGCAATGCGCGTGAGCAGATTAAGAACATCACCCTGAGAGGTATGCTGGAGTTCAAGTTCGAGAAGACGACACCTATTCCGATCGAGCAGGTGGAGCCGTGGAACGAGATCGTCCGTCGCTTCGTTACTGGTGCCATGTCCTACGGCTCCATCTCAATGGAGTCTCATTCTGCACTTGCTGTTGCGATGAACCGCCTGGGTGGAAAGTCGAACACTGGTGAGGGCGGAGAGGATGCAGAGCGCTCTCAGGTGCTCCACAATGGTGACACGATGCGTTCTGCGATCAAGCAGGTCGCCTCCGGCCGTTTCGGTGTCACTTCGAACTACCTCGCTGACTCCGATGAGCTCCAGATCAAGATGGCGCAAGGAGCGAAGCCCGGCGAGGGTGGTGAGCTGCCCGGCCACAAGGTTTCCAACTCTATCGCGCGCACGCGTCACTCGACCGCCGGTGTCGGTCTCATCTCTCCTCCTCCGCACCACGACATCTATTCCATTGAGGATTTGAAGCAACTCATTTACGATCTGAAATGTTCTAACCCTCGTGCACGTGTTTC
This sequence comes from Dacryopinax primogenitus, assembly GCF_000292625.1. Taxonomy (NCBI): domain Eukaryota; kingdom Fungi; phylum Basidiomycota; class Dacrymycetes; order Dacrymycetales; family Dacrymycetaceae; genus Dacryopinax; species Dacryopinax primogenitus. Next base: position 225,469 of record NW_024467216.1, on the reverse strand, counting down.
AGTGAAGCTTGTTTCCGAGGTGGGCGTCGGCATCGTCGCATCTGGTGTCGCAAAGGCAAAGGCCGACCACATCCTTATTTCCGGCCATGATGGTGGCACTGGTGCCTCTCGATGGACTGGAATTCGCTATGCTGGTCTTCCCTGGGAACTGGGTCTGTCCGAGACCCACCAGACCCTCGTGCTCAACGACTTGCGTGGGCGTGTAACTGTCCAGACTGATGGCCAGTTGCGTACCGGTCGCGATGTGGCTATTGCTTGCTTGCTAGGTGCAGAGGAGTGGGGCTTTGCCACAACGCCATTGATTGCCATGGGTTGCATCATGATGCGGAAGTGTCACTGTGAGTCGAACATAAGTATCCCTGTTGACTAAGGCCTGATTTACCCCGGCAGTGAACACTTGTCCAGTTGGTATTGCCACTCAAGACCCAGCTCTACGAGCCAAGTTTGCTGGTCAGCCTGAACAGGTCATCAACTTTTTCTATTACATTGCCGAGGAGTTGCGCAGTATCATGGCCAAACTTGGATTCCGGACTATCAACGAGATGGTGGGTCGCTCGGACATGCTAAAGGTGGACGAGTCCCTTCGCACGACAAAGACAAAACACCTGGATCTTTCGCCGATCCTCAAGCCAGCGTGGCAAATGCGCCCCGGTGCGGCGACTTATCGTGTGCGTCAACAGGATCACAAGCTCTACGTACGGCTTGACAACAAATTCATTGACGAGGCTGAACCTGCCATCACAAACGGCCTTCCTGTGCGGATTGACTGCGACGTTGTCAATACCGATCGTGCATTAGGTACTACTCTGTCGTACAGGGTATCCAAGGTGTACGGTGAGGAGGGACTGCCCAAGGATACCATCCACATCAACATGAAAGGCTCCGCCGGGCAGTCATGTGGTGCATTCCTTGCTCCTGGTATCACAATCGAGCTGGAGGGCGATTCAAACGATTATGTCGGAAAGGGTCTTTCCGGTGGACGCCTTATTGTTTACCCACCCAAACAGTCGACCTTCAAGGCTGAGGAGAACATCATTATCGGCAACGTATGCTTATATGGCGCTACGTCAGGCGAGGCGTTCATCCGAGGTGTAGCAGCAGAACGTTTCGCGGTGCGCAACTCGGGTGCGAATGCGGTGGTCGAGGGCTGCGGCGACCATGGCTGCGAGTACATGACAGGCGGTCGTGTTGTAGTTCTTGGCACCACTGGCCGGAACTTCGCTGCTGGTATGAGTGGAGGTATCGCCTATGTCCTAGACATGGCGCATACCTTCGCATCAAAAGTCAATATGGAGATGGTTGAACTCGGGAAGGTGAAGGATCCTCGTGAGGTTGCTCAGCTCCGCAGCCTTATTGAAGACCACCGTCACTACACTGGTTCTGAGGTTGCAGACCGCGTCCTTGCCGACTTCCACCATCTGCTTCCTCTTTTCGTTCGTGTCATGCCGCTTGATTACAAGCGCGTGCTTGACGAGCAGGAGGCAAAGGCCAAGGAAGAGAGGAAGAAGCAAAGTTGGATTGACCTTGTTCCTTCTCACACCGCGAGTCAGGTTGACCTTGCATCCGAAACACTTGAGGACGTCCTTGTTCCCAAAGAGTCCCTGGCTGACGCCCTGAACTCCGCGCATCTCCCTGCCTACTCTCCGCCTCGCAAACCACACGAACCATCTGTCCAGGATCTCGAGGATGCTTTGGTCGACGAAGCCACTACCAAGGAGCGTGTCGCCAAGCTTGATAAGACCCGAGGCTTCATGAAGTACAAACGTCTTGGCGAGGCATATCGTCCGCCTCGTAGGCGTGTCAAGGACTGGAAGGAGCTATCAGTTCGGTTGAACGAAAACGAGCTGAAATACCAATCCGCTCGCTGCATGGACTGCGGTGTTCCTTTCTGCCAATCTGATACTGGGTGTCCGGTCTCCAACATCATCCCCAAGTGGAACGACCTGGTCTTTAAGGGGCAATGGCGTGATGCTCTCAACAGGTTGCTAATGACGAACAACTTCCCAGAATTCACCGGCCGTGTTTGTCCTGCTCCTTGCGAAGGTGCTTGCGTTTTGGGCATCAACGAAACGCCTGTTGGAATCAAGAGTATCGAGTGTGCTATCATTGACAAAGGCTTCGAAATGGGCTGGATGGAACCCAACCCGCCGAACTTCCGAACAGGCAAGAAGATCGCTATTATTGGCTCTGGCCCCTCTGGGCTCGCCTGTGCCGACCAGCTGAACAAAGCAGGGCACCATGTTACCGTATATGATCGCAACGATCGCATTGGTGGTTTGCTTATGTACGGTATCCCCAACATGAAGCTTGACAAAGCTATCGTCCAGCGCAGAGTAGATTTGATGGCAGCGGAGGGTGTCACTTTCGTCACGAATGCCGACGTCGGTGTTAACGTGAGCGCCGAGAAGATCAAAGATGAGAATGATGTTGTTGTTATTTGCACTGGTGCTACATGGCCTCGTGACCTGAAGATCCCCAACCGGGATGCTGATGGCATTCACTTTGCCATGGAGTACTTGCAACTCAATACTCAATCCCTGCTTGACTCCAACTTGGAGGACAGCAGGTGCATCAACGCCAAGGGCAAAGATGTCATTGTCATTGGTGGCGGTGATACGGGTAACGATTGTATTGGCACTGCTATGCGTCACGGTGCCAAATCGGTCACCAACTTCGAGCTGCTGCCGAAGCCTCCTGCATCCCGTGGCCGTGATAACCCATGGCCACAATGGCCTCGCATCTTCCGCACGGACTATGGCCACACAGAAGTAGCTGCTCACTTCGGCAATGGTATGCCTTCTTTGCTTTGGCTTTTAAGAGGCTTTTACTGACTGTTGTCTCTAGATCCTCGCGAGTACTGCATCTCCACCAAAGACTTCGTGGTTGGCGAGCATGGCAAACTGACGGGTCTGAATACTGTACGCGTAGAGTGGAGCAAGGATAGCTCCGGACGGTGGAAGATGGAGGAGGTTCCTGATTCGCAGAAGTATTTCCCAGCGCAACTTGTTTTCCTCGCACTCGGTTTCCTTGGTCCAGAGCAAGCGCTCGTCAATTCTCTCGCCCTGAAAACAGATGCGCGGTCCAATATCTCTACACCGCAGAAGAAGTACTCTACAAGTGTGCCTGGTGTCTTCGCGGCCGGTGACTGCCGTCGGGGCCAGTCCCTCATTGTGTGGGGTATCAACGAGGGTCGTGGGGCGGCAGCCGAAGTGGATGCATACCTGATGAGCGATAGCACGAGGTTACCAAGCGCAGGCGGGATCCCGCGCAGATTTTGGAATAGCTCACAGCTGGCGCCTGTGGACAAGGCCTTCCCAGTCCCTGTTCCCACAGCGGCGTGAACAGATACTTTGAATTGAATGTATATAGACCCTATTGTTTGCACGTACAACTCTCATCAACTTCCAATGCCAATGAACATGGATAACCAGTTTCAAAAAATCTTGCCCCACACACGTCGCAGTTGTTTTTTCAGATCATGTTGTAAGGGGGATTTTTTCAACTCCGAATGCGTGGCTGAAATGCAGGTCTCAAGAGATGGTGAAATCTCAGCTTCCAACAGCACCGGTTGTCAGCTTCGCCTCTTGTCTCTGATCGCCATTCCCTGTGTTTGTTCCCACGATGAAAATCAATTCCTAAATTCCCCTTTACAAAAGGGGATTTTTTTACATGAACCCGATACAAACAGTCGAAGTGATACAGATTGTCTAATAGGTAAGTTTGCGGCTGGTGTAGCGATTTACGGCGTTGCCAGAGGAGCCCAGTCCTTTCATTTCCAGCCCCTCGTCACCTTCTTCCAACATAGAAGCATCGTCGTACGCAACACCTCCTTGCGTATCGCCGGTCCGCCTTACGGAGAAATTGATTGGATCAGAATTCGAGGAGAAACCACCGTTGCCTTTAGGCAATGGAGTGCCTTTGGAAATGCCGAGGCCGACGCGCACGACAATCAAAGAGAAGGTAATGCCAATACAGGGAGATATCTGTGTGCCCGATTAGCATCTTTGTGGTCCCAGTGAATAGAACAAAGGAGCATTGGAACGCACCAGCTGGAAGAAGAGAAGGGACGCTGAGATGGCGTTGGGCACAGCTTGTGTCACCGTTTCAATGATCATGAGAACCGTGTAAATCGCTCCTGACTCGATGACAATGCGCATAATTGGGTATAGCGATTTGCGACTGACACCAGCGACGGAACGTTCTACGTGATATAGTCTGAAAGAAATGAGTGCCGTGGCAATCACTGTTTGCCCGAGGCTGAGAGCCGGCACAGCAGTGGACCAGTGAGCGAGGAGGAGTAGATTTGCGAAATCGACAGGATTCCTAACTCCATTAACTTCCAACTGGATAACACGGATTGCGCTCCCTGTCAGGGCGTTAGCGAGAAACATAGGGTTGTCCGTCCTGTGGCGAACCTAGTGTAGCAAACCATAGAATTGCGTTCACCACCACGAAGGACCAACGCTTTCCCCACACCACCCAAACTCTGTACAGCTTCTCAGTGTCAGTTATGGTGCATCAACAAAATAAGACATCACCCACCATGACAGCATCAGCCACCAGTATGTTGGCCATGCACCCACTGAGTTGCAGAGCGTACGTCCATGTCCCAGCGCCGGAAAAGTAGATGTCGGGTGTAAGGCCAGGCGGGGTGAACAGAAGTCCAAGGAGAAGCCGATTGCACTCCAGAACCGTAACAAGGGTGGTCAAAACGAAAATGAGGACAGAGGCAGTCAAGAGGAAGTAGTTAACGTGTTCTTGTCTGCGTCGAAATAATATATGGATGCTCAGACCGAACAAGGCACAGAAGAATCCTGGCAGGGCCGTTAGAAAACATCCAAGCCTAAGCTGCTGTAAACATACCGTACAGGCCGAGGGCAGTGAGCCCACCAACGAGGCTGTTGGCCGCCGTGCCAGGCCCGGCAGACGTGACAAGAGGAACGGAGGGAGGAATGAACGTCGAGTTTGGTGACGAATCCATCGTCTGAGAGTACAAGTCGCCTACTCCCAGATTTTAGAGGGGGAGATCCTGCCATTAATAGTGGTATCGCTCTACACGGAAGCAGAGATTTGCAAAATCAACAAGCCGTCTCCAGAGGAACGCTGCCCGACACGACTGTATGCAGATGAGAAATGAGGCCGGATCACCAAGTTATCCAGAATAGTTCTGATATGGCGGAAATTGGTCCAAAGACAACAATTGAGAACTTGATGTGTGCCAGTTGGCACTGAACGCGCCCTTAGTTCCTGCGGTGGAAACGGGGGTGAAAAACAAGCCTATTCATGGACAACATCGAAGATTGATGTGCTTCAGGGTCTGAATCGCATTCGCTCTTGCGGGCCGAGATTTCGCAGACCGTTGAGCGCTGGTAAGCGAGGAATAGTTGGCCGGTGGTCCCCGATAGAATCGCAGGCGGATTCTCTTGTCAAGGGTCCAATGATGGTGCATTCGCACAAAGTTGGGCAGCATCTGGCAAGCACATCTAAGGAAGGCACAACTGTCGAAGAACGCGTGCCTAATTTTCTCAGTGTTACCATCATCGCCTTGTGCCATTTGGCCCCATGTGATGGATTAGTAACTAGATGGCTAATCCTGTGCCTGTGCCCCATCCAGTACCACCTACAAGATCCCTGAGTACCAACACGCCCCTGTCAGCACGTCCCACCGCGCCCCAAACTCGGTCGCGTTTTCGTTCACGCTCGGACTTAATGCCTTCTCTCTCCGCGGACCGCTCTGCACGCGCAACGTTCCATGGTCTAGCCACCTCCCGCGTGGCAACCTCTTCCTCGCGCTCTAGCCGTTCGATTAGATTGGCGATTGTGCCGTACAGGGTCGAGAGCAGCGATGTATAGCAATTCTGCGGGTCGCAATACCACAGGAAGAAGGATCGGGCAGGTTCTCGTTGTGGTGTCTTTGGGACCTGTTGCAGTGAAAGGAAGTTTGCGGACTGCAGGGCGGTAAGAGCCGCTCGGACAACAGAGGCCTGCATCAAGGAGATTTTGGCAATCTGAGCGCTGTGTGAATGAGAATTTCCGGAATGATAATGGAGTCCGGACCTGTCTCTCGTCCATCATGGTTCCGCCCCAAAGTACGCCAAGAACTCGGCCAGCGCCGTCACCCCATCTTTCCCTGACATACCCCTCCACGAGCCGTCGCCGCATCCTCTCGGCGATCGTCTCGAATTCCACCTGCACCTTGCCCTCCCCCCCTCCACCTCCGGCAAATCTGGAGGTGAAGGCCCCTGCCTGCCCTGCTGGCGTTGGATTATCAGAGGCCGACAGAGCGAGAAGATACTGCTTCAGGGCGCTTGTGGGGGCAGTGGAAGATGAGGGAAGCTTGAGCCCTGCTGACAGTAGAGGAGCACGAGATGTGGCGTTCGAACCGAACGACGAGCCTCCTTGGAGAAACGTCGCGAGAGTGGGCGTGGACACGGGAGACGACCGGACGTCGGACAGACGAGGGTGAGTATTCGGGACCGACATAGCAGCTTCGAGAAGAGCACTCATCACGGCACCGAAGGAAGGGTTGTATCGCTCCGCAGCGCCAGTTGCGAGGAGCTATATTCAGGACAGTCAGATAGAAACATCTTCAATTGAGTGGCGCAAGGCATACTGTGTCTCGCAAATGAACGTTGAACCTCTCGTAGTTCACTCTAAACCAGACATCCTCATCAACTACTTCCTCGTCCTCATCATCTCGACGTGGTTTCTTTCGTCCCTTGCCACCTGTCGTGATGGGTTTTCGCTTCAAGCCGGTGGTCTGACCCTCTCGTTCCGTTCTAAGCCTATCTTCAACGCCGTCACGAATGCTCCTTAACACTTTGGCAGATGGGATCTCTTTGAGTTTTCGCTTCTCGATTTCTTCCCATGCTATGATCTTGTCCTTTGGAGAGGTATGCAGGAGGCGAGATGTGGGCATGAGATAGCGAGAAGTGACGAGAGCATGAAACGTTGATCGATGAGAGATCTTTTCTGTAATGACACAGATGAGCCAAGTAACTCGAAAACAGGAGTAACCGTACTTTTAGGGGCATTGACTTCAAGTAAGTCGAGTACAGCAGGGAGTCGTAATTTGCCGTGATCTAGAATACATCTAACGATATCTTTCGCCTGTCTATTATCAGAAATGATAGATTGCGTTAGGTCATGACTACGCACCTCATCCCCGAACACGTCTGCAGCAATCTCAACAAACTTTCCGAACCTCAGTCGCATGCATACTTCCTCGACGTTCACCTCATAGAAAGTATCGCCTCTAGGTCCTTCTCCGTCTTCTCCATCGCTCTCTGCAAACCAAACAACGTTGTGTTGAATCAATACAATTAAACAGGCGCGCACAGTTCTCGGCTTGAGTCTGGTGAGTCGGGCGATTAAGGGCAAAGGCAGGCGCCCGCGAGACAGTAAGACGCGTCCAATTTCATAGCACGGTCCGCCGAAGAAAGTTTGTAGTATCTGAACACAGAGATGCGTCGTGGGATTGTCTGCCATGGCGTGTCCCGATACGAGTGCTATGAGAATAGGCGGTGAGGAAACAGCATGGGTATTGCTGAGTGGATGTTGATGTGCAAGTGGGTGTTGGTAGTTGAAAGATTGACCCCTGCATGACACAGCCACTGGAAATACTTCGTTTTCTGGAGAAAAATCCAATGGACGAACGACTTTCCCGTGCTTGTCATGACAAGATAATAGCATCAAAGCGTCGATAATTGTATTTTTGATGGCTGCTCAGTAATGAATACGGGGTGAAACATCATTAAGACGGCTTGACGCGTTCATCGGGCGCCACAATTACAGAAACGTTCTTTCTTCCTCTTGAACGGTCTCTCCGAACATCCCAGATGGCGTGTATCGCTGTTGGCTATGCTGCTTTGAAGTGTCGTACGAGAAGGCGGACATGATATGGTGGACAATTTCACTTGGATTGACAAACTACCGCATAGAACTGGTACGGAAGCCGGAGCAAGCTACACATTCAAAATATTCGCAGGACAACCTTGTCGGATTTTTCCGACTTTATTAATTTAAAACAAGAGCACATAGTACTCACTGGAGGCCTTTGCCGAGAGCGAGCTGCTCGGACTTGAGGAAAGAGAGGGTCAGAGCGTTGGCGGGCTCGTTGCCGGAGATGGACTGGCCAGCGAAGGCGAGGATGGGGCCAGCGACGGAGAATGTCTTGCCGGTGTACTTGGCGTCACCAGCGCCATTGCCGAAGGGACCTACGACGAGTCTCAGCAACGGATGACAGTGGAGAACTGATCTGCCTTACCTTCCACACGGATATTGCCGCTGGCAGTGTTCACGATGACGAACTTCAGGTAGCACAGGTAGGGCTTGTTCTGGTAGTAGCCGGGCAAAGTGGTCTTGCCGGTAACGCAGACGAGAACCTCATCGTCTATGATATGGTTAGAAATCAAATCTACCGAATGTGTTTGCAAACATACCGTTGAAGTTGATCGTAACATTGGGCTTGCCAGTGCCGAGGTGGTTGTCGGCCTTGGTGCTGCCGTCGTTCATCTGGTAAGTAACCTCCATGCCGTCGATCAACCAGCCTGATAGAAAGCATAGGAGTTGAATTCTCATTTTTTCATAGAAGATTGAGGCCTTACCAGCCATGAGGCGGATCTGCTTGATGCTCTTAATCCCCTGGGTGTTGGGGAAACCACCGACTACGCATTACCCCAATTAACAAAATCACGTTGCAGCTGAGCGGTTCGTGGGACTCACGGGTAGTAGCATCGTTGAAGGCAGCACCCTCGTGCACACCGAAAGAAAGAGTCTGGGTGAGGTTGGAGGCCATGATGAGTGAGTTGAAGTTCGAGTGATTGAGTGAGGCTTGGATGGCAGGTGTGGGTTCAAGTGCTCGATGGGGGGACGACCAGGCCAAAATGCCCTGTATTTATACATCTCTGAGAGTCGTATTCGCTCCAATAGACATGAAGTGCTCCGTTCGTATCTTCAGCACTATACTGGAAACCGAAGTGTGACGACCTCCAAGAGTCACCTGAGCGAGGAGCAACCAGACATGGACCGCCGACCATACTGGTGCCCCACTAAAAGTTTATTCCGATGTAGAATACTTAATGATGGGATGCTCATAGTTGCTATTTCGAGCATGTGAACGTGCAGCGGGAGGTCCTACAGTGCTTCTAGCGCAAGGGTTTCAAGAAAGCAAGGGTCATCTGGAAGGGCTAAATCCTGGACTGCCGGAGAGAACAAGCCTTCCGATCGACATTGGCGCGGATATAGAAGGAGGTTGATATGATATCTCCCAGATTCTAAGTCTGCCCGGACTGCCTTTCGGATGTTGTAGCAGTGCAGCACAATGGTTGGGAGCCACCTCGTCGCCTTCGACTTCATCCCCATCCAGCAAAGCGGTGAGGAGCTCATAGGAACCAGCCGAACAAATAGCTGCTTCTGAGCTTTTCCAAGCTTCAGTAATTCAGACCAGTCGTTGTTGAGTTAATCCCTCAAGGTGGCTTGTATGATGTCGAGAGGCGATCTGCGCCACATTAGCCTTTCGTGCGGCCGAAGAACCAAACAAGGGTCGATCTGGGGAAGACAATCACAGCCACAAAGGAGAACACGGCCCCACGTTACCCATGCGGCCAGGCTGCTTGCTGTACACGAGGCTGCAGGCCAACGGCATCGTGTAGATTATCTCCTGTCCATGGCCTTGGTCGATACCGTCCGACCTGATATGTCACTTGAACATGCCTGACTGGTGAGGAAGCCCGTTCTCGCTGTTTCGATTCGAGGATCATCATCATGGCACTGGTTTCGCGTTCCCGAAGATGGAGCATTAACCGCCAATGCCTATTCGGGCGTTATTCTGCTGGCCCCTACCAGGTGACAATGACTGACACTGCCAAGGACCCAACATTCCGGATAATCGCGCTCCTCACCCAACCGCAACAGGTTCATGTCCGGAGCTCCAACTTTCCGATGACTCTTTTGTGGTTCATGCTGCCCCAGCCAAGCTAGGGCAACCCCTGCGTGGGCACGCGTGATGTGGTCCGATTCCAGTCTATACGGAGCAAGATGACGATTCCTTGTACCACCGTTTTCCTTTGCTCGGTGTTTGTTCGTCTAATACTAGCGGGATTCCCCTTATGAGTCGCTGTTTCCAGCAATCACCCACATGAATAGCACACAGGCAAGGAGAATTGTTCCTTGTATTGCATCTGCTCCATTCCCCGGTATATCGGATGATATGGAGCGTACCAGTCATAGAAGGTTCATTCATTCTGATGAAGCTAAGAGGAGCGGTGCCGCACAGTCGTCTCGGGGCGGAATCAGCCGTTTGGGGGGAAGGACCAAGACCGAATCACCCAAGGTGGGATACGGGGTACATCCGGCTTGAACCATCTTCAAGGAACGCGGTGGTTGTTCGGAACAGGCAGTTGCGTTTGACACATATACAGCCAGTGACTTTGAGAGCGCGTTCATCGGGGAGTCGGGTGGCATATCCGGCTAGAGATGGCTTGGATTTCCTCGAGTTACAGGCTTGAGGGTCGTGTGATTTTGCGATGCGCCTGTTGAGATAGTTCACGTGACAATGGTTGAGCGGCCTAGGCCGCCTTATCGAACGCCCATATGACTCGGCATTATTGGGCAGTTATCCATTGGCGAAACATGATTCGAAGGACAGTGGTATGTACAATCTCCGCCGACAACCGGACGGTGCAATATTAGAACCACCCGAAAGTACGCAGGAACGATCGTAGCGAAAACTCTATCAGCACGTTGCCGGTCTCCTGCTTGAGCTGCTCTATTTTCTTCTCCATCTTCTCGACTTCTCGGTGATTCCCTTGTGCAGAACACAACTCCAACCGTACAGCGTACACGGCTTGCAGTGCGGGTTTGGAGCGTGTGTTGTCGGCCAAATCCTGAGCTAGGTGGATCCACTTTTCCGCCTTAGTGAGCCTATTTTCCTTCACATCAATGCTGGCAAGGATCGTCAATCCAGCGACTGCCATCAACTTGAGCAGTTTGAGATGGCCGAGTTCCTCGAGGAAAATCTTCGTTCCTTCCTCAAGGTGATTTCTGGCGAGTTCTGTTTTCCCCAGTTGTCGATTGACGAATCCAAGAAAGAGCAGAACAGAACCTGAGAGTTCTTTGTTGCCTTCCTCCCGGGCAGCCGCTAGGACCTTCTCCATAGACTGTATCCCATCGGGAATCTGATTTCTGCGGCAGGCGATCTTAGCAAGCGAGAATTGCGTCACAGCGCAGCCGATCTCGTCGTCCACGTCGGTCTTCAGCTTCAATGACTCCTTAAGCATCAGCTCCGCTCGATCCAGCTCGCCTCTTCCAGCATACAGTTTGCTCAGGCTATCGAGGCATTCGGCAAGCGGACGCTCAGTTGCGAGCCCCCGCCTAATCTCCAACGCTCGAGTATACCGTGCTTCGGCCTCCTGAACATGGAACTCAGTGTTGTCTAAGTCTCCGAGCAGCATCAAACTGCGTGAGATGACGAGTTGGTCGGGCTGCGCCTCTCTCAACTTAAGCGACCACTCGGCGTGCTTTCTGGCCTCCGGCAGCTTGTACCTCAGCCAATCCGCAAATGCCAGCCCTTCGAGTGCCTCTGCCGTTCCGGGATCGAATTTGAACGCCTGGAAGATACCTCTCGCCTCTCCAAAGTGGGAGATCGCAGAGGGGACCTCGCGTCGCTTGAGCGCGATCTGGCCAAGGCGAAGCTGGCAGCGCGCGACGCCGAAGGTTTGCAGCCCGTTCGATGCAGCTTTGTTGTACATGTTGAAGGCGGTCTGAAGTTGAGATTCGGCAGCCTTGTACGCATCGGCTTGCGAGAGCCCGTAGGCTATCCAGAGATGATCCTTTACGTAGGTAGAGGCGGGGCCTTCAAGCTCAGCGGCTCGTTGTGCAAGAAGTCTGGAACCTCATCAAGGCCAATAATGGGCGAGGAAGGACGCGAACGTACTCGTTTTTGGAAAGTTGCTTAGGGACGACAGGCACCACCGTCGCCGCCTCCTTGGACTGGTCCGGCTCCAGCTGTACCAGCAGAGTTCAGCATCGGCCAGGTCATTCCCTATCATCAAAACTCACCCTCCAAATTATGCTAACAAGATCGATCTGCTCATTCGCATGCTCCACCGCCTTGCCCGTATCCGTAGATCCAAACCGCCCACTGCCGGATTTTCCAACAAACGCCAGCTCGTCGAGCACACGTCGATATGCCCTAGGAACAGCTCTCGCAAGCTCGGGAAAGGAAGGTAGGAGCTCACTCCTCCGTTTTGCGCAGGTTGTCCTCAACATCTAAGGACTTGCATCTTGTTTCGTCCGACAGGAGCGCGGTTACCTCCTCCAGCAGGCGCCGGGCGCGAGCGGCGACGAGGAGGCACTCTGCAGTCTGGTGGCGCACTTCCCGCGCTTGCCGTTCGATCTTTTGCAGGATAGAGATTATACTTTGAAGCAAGTCAGCCACGTTCATTCTCGAGATAGTTGGTGTTCAAATGACGTCGGAACAGGCGCCCGTCCATTTGAACGTGACGTCCCATGATCGTCGAATCGTGGATGAATGCCGGAAATCGCGGGGGTCCAGCTCCAGGGTTCACGTTCGCACATAATCGGGCGAAACTGAGAGCGTTCAGTCGCAGCAAAAGTATATTCATGACCTCAGTTGTCTACAACGGAAAATGAAAGGCACCGCCAAAGTAACCCACTAGTAATCAAAGTTCATGTTCTCCCTATCCTCACTCACAAGTCTTCCATATTCCAAGAACAATCTCCACTGCAATGAGCAAACGTCAGCCAACCTCAACCGCGTTCAGACACAGGCACGCACCTGATACGCCACCATATCCTCCTTGCGGAACATTGTCAGACTCCAATTCCGCCCTGCTTCGGCAATCTTCTGCGCGAGATGATCATGTGCCCCCTCCCCACCCTTCGCCACGTCCCCTCTACCCAGCCTGTCAGCCCGTCTAACTTCCCGAAACGAGTGCGCACGCACCGGAAGAACGTTAGCACGTCGTACAGGTCGCTAAAGTCCATCTTGAGCGGTACATAATGCACCCAGGGCTGAATCTTATCCATATACCATTCCGGGAAGATCGTAGCTTTGAGGAGCATAGAGCGTGTCGTCAAGAGCCGTTTGAATCGTGCCGACCAGCCGTTCCCGTCCACCTGTTCCAATCTGGTATGAGTGATTTCCGATGCGGGTGAGGTGAGACGCACGTCAAGGATGTACTTGTACTCGTTCAGCTCGGTTTGGGTACGCATCCCCCTCCAATCAAACATCTCCCTCATCTCCTCACACGCGCCAGCTTCGCACTGTATCGGTTCCCTGGTGAACGCCACATCCGCAAGCACGCTGTTGAGCCAGCTATGCCTGCGTAGTACCGGTTCTCCCACAGGCTCGCTCTCCCCCATAGGCCGGAGGACACCCTGCGACCCAGTACGGTTATTGAGCACGCTGACCATGCGCACTCTTTGGCTGGCTTTCCAGGGTGTGTGGGGGTTGGCAAGGATGCCGGTGTTAGAACCCCGCCAGACGATCCTCTCGTCAGTCTTGTTCTCCCAAGCAGGGTCGAAGCCTACGTCCTCAGTCCACATCTCGCTCGCTACGGTGAGCACATCCCCATGCAAGCCTTCGGTCTTGCACATGCCGAAGAGGAGCCGGTGGGCTTCCTGCGGACCAGGACCACGGTCATAGTGCCCCGAGAGGAAGCCGACGGTGTGCACGAGCTCGGGGTGCGTGCAGGGGTTCATCGACTCCCTGTGTGAGTAGATGAACGTCTTTGGATGAGGGGCGGGGATGGGGACGGGCGGTGGAGGGGGAGGAGATCTCCGTAGAGGCGAGCTGTTGGGACACGCCCCGCCCCAGCCGAGGTAAGTCATATCCCCGCGCTTGAAGACGTCCATCGCTGTAGTATATCAGCACCCTCTACTCGCACCCTCAACGAGCGACTCACTCTGCCCTGCGCGCGCCCGTACGCGCCTCTCATTGTACAATTCCCAATCAGCAAACTCCATTGGTACATCCCCAGCGCCGAACGTGGCCTCCCAGTCACCCGTAGCAAGTACGATCTCCCTAGCGACGTTCGTCTTCTCACCGGTAAGTTCGTCAGTCCACGTCTCCCCAAATCCCTGGAGTATGTCCAGCTGAGCCTTGGCGCGTATCATCCCGATCTCACGCTCACTCCCTTCGGCCAGGTTGGCCGTGGCGAGTGCGATACTGCCGAGGGCAGAGGATGCGGAGAGGGTGTACGTCGCTGGCGTGGTGCGGGTTAGTGCTTGCAGTCGGCGGAGAGAACGAGGCGTGTATGCGTAGAACATCTGCAGATCGGCAAGTATCTGATCATACTCGTCCGGAAGCTGTATGTTATGCCTCTCAACGTAGGCCCACCTGTTATACCGGTCAGCTCCATCTACAACCAATCCTTCCACGCACCACTTGTCGAAACCCTTCGGCGGCTTCCGCCCATACCTGTGCCTATACTCACCCACTGCGTGCTCCAGAGTCCTACTCTGCCTGCGTAACTTCTCCTCCCACTGTTTTTCTGCCCAGCTAATCAAGTCATACACCGGATGCCTGCCGTACGGGTTCACTGCCAACAATCCATTGGGTAGCCAGAAATGGTCCTCTGGCTTCTCCTCCCTCATACCGGGTAGAAGGGTGCCACGTAATCCAGGGAGAGGCACAGGAACGGCAAGCTCGTCCGTATCCGGGTCTTCGTCCACCCCTTCCCCAGGCTTGGAGAATACTCTACTTCCCAACTCGTCTTCCAGCTCGTCCGGGTCTTCGGCGTGCTCAAGCGCGTTAGGGTCAGGCCAATAAGGTCTTTCAGCAGGTAAAGACTGTCGCTGGACCCAAGGTAGGACGGGTGTGTACCGCTGCATCAGCCCTTCGTGGGACGTGCTAGAGTCGGAGGGAGACCGTAGTTTGTACAAAAGGAAGAGAATGACCCCGAGTAGGATCGCAGGTCGTGCCCAGCGCTTCCTCCCCACACCGGCTTTGATCCAGTTGCGAGGCCAGAGCGTTCGAGAGGATGCGTAAGGAGGTGGAGCGTCGGTGGGGACGAGGGTGGACTGCTTGTACTTGTGCCTCCCGTGACGGGTCTTCCCTCCCGCTGGGGCTGGGAATGTAGGAGCACCCGGAGAGGGTGGGGGGGTGCTGTTATGCGCTGATGGACGGAGTGACATGGACGTTGACTAGCTGTGCTCGAGGGGCAGATGTATGCGCCCAAACCAGACGTCAGACGAGGATAAACAAAGCATGAAGAGGTGCCATGACGCAGCAGATGCGTCACTTCCGATCTATGTTTGAGACAAGACATATGCGCGTACAAAGCTTGATAAATAGCATGAGACATAGTCATCATCGTTAGAGGCAGACCAAGAGACAACATCAAGCTCGGACATCAGCCGTTTGACCGCGCCAGACACCGTCGGACATAAAAGACCACATTAAGTCCGACACAGTTTCTCAACGCTGATCACGCCGCTTTTGCGACTGCTCCTCGTATTCATATGATATTCTCATAATATACCGATTCCGTATCTACGCCCTTTTGGAAGAGAGTCGGGCTGCATATGCTCTCCCGCACACAAGCACCAGTGATTGCCGACTACCTGTCATCCGGAAGCCAACTCCAACCTCGTGATGCTGCGTCAGTCCGGCGTCTATCGTACCCAACATGTGCAAAAGCCGATGCTCGGTTTCGAGAGGAGAACTGTTTCCATCGACTGCAGAGTTGCTGTTCAGGGGATGGAGTGAGATGCGGAGATTTGCGTAGACCCATCTGGAGAAGTAGATGAGGATGAAGTAGTCTTGACAAGTGGATTTCTAGAAAACAACAAATCCATAGACGCGCAGAGGAGCTCGGTCGATTATTGCTTAGATATCATGTGCTGGCACCAAAGCCCCCGTGTGGGAACGGAAAAAAATAAGATGCTCTCAACCCCAGTTCTGGAAAAATCTGCGATCTCCTCTCCATTCGAAGAAAGAGGACAACCCTCAGCTATACAGATTTACGCCACATGCACCATTCTACCGGAACCCACTCGGATAGGGCACTAGTACTTGCCCTCCTGTTCAGGCACACAGCCTCGAGCGCAAGCGCTGATGGCCCTATATAGGATTTCTTCCGTCCAGAACCGGGCGGTTCCGATAGTTGGTAGTAAACTCGTGCTTCGCGCTCACCCCGCGAGCGGCAAGAGACACATGATTCGTACCCCAATTGTTCATCTAGGAAAGAGCAACAAACCCACCCATGGTTGTGAGGCCAGCCTGCGTAGACGCTCGAGATGTGCCCTATCATGCCCAATAGGGGAGCGCTTGTTCGTCCTTCCGAGGGATAATCGCCGCTCGTCCGCTGAGAGTGGTGGAAGAGGGCGGCCTGCAGAAAGGTACAACTTCTCGTCCCAGTCAAGAGTTGAATCCAACCGTATTGTTTCAAGGACCCCACTATGGCAAGCGGAGCTGGCGACGCCGCGTCTACCACTGAAATCCCATTGATAGACACGACAGGGGCATTCACGTTCAGCACAATAATTGGCAACTGGACCGCGACTGCACTCTATGGTATGCGATGAGTTGGCGTTTCGGGTCAGGCAGAGGAACTCACATGACACACAGGCTTGTCAGTCGCGCTCTTCTACATGACGTTGAACATCATGTGGAGTCGGCGAAATCGAGGTGTCAACATCTTCCTCTCCGTTGCGAGCGTGCTGCTCTTCGCGATAACCACGACGAGCATCGTCCTAGAATGCAACCATATCCTTATCGGACTCTTGTATACCCCGGGCATGGGGAAGGATATATACTTCGAGAATGTTGGGAATCCGGTGCAGGTCGCGGAGAGCTCGATCGCGCTCTTCGTCATTATCATCGGCGATGGGATCATGGTAGGTCGCTGGTGCTGACAGCAGAAGACATGACTGACGCGTCTGGCAGCTGTATCGCGTCTGGATGGTATGGGGAAGACGCTGGCAGTTCGCTGCCTTTAACGTCTTGTTATGGCTTGGGACAATCGGTCAGTATCGCATACAGGCGCCAGCATGATAATACTAACAGCCGAATGCAGCTTGCAGCATACGCACTGTTCAGCTCCAAGCTGCATACATGGGCGACCAGACCAACATCGGCATCTTGATCGATGAAGACAACTGGACGATCGCGACTGTCGTACTCAGTTTCTCGCAAACGACGGTCGCAATGGGATTGATCACATATCGGATATGGACGATCGACAGAGCCAGTCGGCAAGCGAAAGGCGACGCAAGTTTGCTGCCTGTGATCAAGATCGTCGTCGAGAGCGGGAGTGTGTACATGGTCTTCCTACTTGCATATCTTGTTGCCCTTGTACTGCAGAGTCCTGCGCTCCTATTCCTGAACCAGGTTGTCAGTAGTTTCCTTCATCATTGCGCATGCATGTGCTCACCGAAAGAATTGTAGACATCCCCTATCACCTCTATTAGCTTCTTCCTCATCATGGTCCGTGTCGGGCTAAGCAAACAGGGCACTTCACATACGACAAATCCAGTTCCCAACCCAGCCAGCTCATGGGCAGCATCGTCGTCCATCAAGAATGGATGTACCGCCGAGATGATAACAGAGATGAACTGATGGAGATGGAGGACGGGCAGGGGATGAGGATGAAACAGTTGAAAGAAACGGATTACCTAACTGAGGAGGAACGACCATGAGCGACGGACATGGATGGTCGACTGAAATCTCTCTACCCTGGAGGCGCGCAAAGAACCGCAACTTTCGGGCGCCAGTTGGCATGGGTTATTGTTGTGTTGTCTCTTTCGTTCACTCAGAAAATGTAACAGTCGCGCACTTCGTCCGCAGGCAGATAATCAGTATCAATACTTTTTGACTTTCAAACAACAGTAGCCTGCCCTCGTGTGTGAGACAAGGCTTATGGCAGCAACGAGCGGACGCACCTAGGATAACGATACGCTGAGAAACGACTGCAGTTATGATCTTCTCATCGCTCAGACTATAGGATGAACACATTATCCAGTCGTGAAAGTGGCCAGCACAGAGAAATCGTAAATGCCCAGCGTCGGATGCCGGAGTTGTCATCGAGGTCGGGAGAACGTTCATCACCACCAATCCCGTACACGTCATCCTAACTCTTCTGTCCATCCGCGTACAAACATGATAAATCAAGTTCAGCTAAGAAAGTCATAGTACAGCGTTGAAAGTCCACGTAGAGGACGATGGTTAAGAAGGAAGACATGTTGTTGGGGTCGGTACCGAGCCGGACAGCGTACGGATATAAGCGCCAGATATCTCCGAACATCAACGTGTGCTTTCCGGAGACCGGGCTGGGGCAGCAGAGTTCACACACTGCCAGGATCCATTTCTAGGTTCAACAGCTGAGAACTTTGGGAACTAAATTATCCTATGATCATGATTCATTAAAGCCTCTCTTGGCATTTTGTACAACAGTGACAGTCCTTCTTTTCGTCCCCTTCTATTCCACTCTCCCACGGCGCATCTCCGCCTTCGCAAATGCCCAGGACCCGATCCCACCCGCAACAGTAACAGCAGTCATGACACCCACAAATATCTGCATCTTCCCAAACCCATACATGCCGTATATGCCCGAAAGCGGGGGTTCGCCAGGCGTGTACAGGGTTGCAGAAACGATCGGGCCGATGATAGCGGCGACGCCTCGTAGAGCCCCTAGGTATCCGGGTATGACCCCGGCCGAGAGCTGATCAGAACCTGCGTAAGTTGAGCGATCATGTGCGGGAGAAACGAGTTGACACTTACCAAATACGGCAGCACCTACGGGTGCGAAGATGGATGAGAAACCGCCAGCCTTTACGCGCGTCAGCATCCATATCCAAGTCATGTATATCAGAAGGCATACCGTAAACCCAAACACGATCACGAAAGCGAAGATCATGCCCAGGTTGCTCGCGAAGCCCCAGATCAAGAACGCTGATAGTGTCGAGCCGATACCTGCTACGATGATGGCTGCGTGGAAGTGGAGTTTGTCGCAGAGCCATCCTAGGAATACTTGTCCTGTGCACAGTTTAGTCAGAAATTAATCCAATTTCCAGCGAGTACCATACCAATCAGGGTACATATGTTGAACACAGACAAAACGAGTTGCCCGTCAAGCGGCGGCAGACCGAGGGAGGTAGTGTAGGTAGGGATGTAGATCGACACGGGGAAATAGCCAAGCGCCTGTATGAATACGCTTGCGGACTATCATTGTCAGTAAAAAGAAAGCAACATGGAAGAAGTACATGTTTTCACTCACCACAACCGCAAGAACAGGATTGACAAACCGCGACCAATTGATCTTCCTATCGTCGCCCTCTTTCAGCCTAGCCGGCGGATACCGCGGCCTCATAAAGTATATAGCAGGAGCCATGACCAACGTGAACGCCAGTGCCCAGATCCGAAGTGTCCACCGGAACCCGAGATGCTGGAGCAAGACACCGATTATAGGGGGGAAGATCGCTCCCCCCGCTCCGGTGCCGCAGAACATGATCCCGCATGCGAGGCCGCAGCGTTCTACCCACCATTGGGAGAGCCACAGGAGTGCAGGGCCGTAGAATACTGCTCCGGCGATTCCGGGGATGATTCCTTGCAGGAGGATGAGGTGCCAGGTCTGGATGTGAGAGTAAGAGGACGCCGGGTAACAAGGGTAGGGAGGGGACGGACCTGGGTCGCGAAGCTGGCGCTGATAAGACTCACACATTCGATAGCGAGGAAAACCCAGAGAGCTAAGCGTACGTGCTGCGGATACCGCTTAAGCAGGGGCATGAGCAGGAAGCCGAGGATGTACTAAACGTCATCAATGCGAGTTCGACATCTGAATCTGAGGTATGTGAACGGACCTGAGTCGCCAGGTAGGTCGTCCCGATCGCCGCGACGGAAGAAATGCTAGAACCCAGAATCGGGGAATCATTGGACGAGGTATAATAATTCTGATAAGTGCCAAAGGCGACTCGATCCCCCAAACGAACGTCTCTAACACAGGGGTCAGCCAACAAAGTGAGACAGAACGGGTCGGTGTCGTACCTAACGCCGTAGCGGAACCGACAAAGATCCAGGCCTGGAGCCCGCCGTCTACCGGGGGCAGCCCAACACTCAAGTCCGATCGGGAAGGAGTAGCCGATGACTCGATTTCCTGCTTGTCCAGAATGCTAGTTGGCGGAGGGCCAAGCTCGAGACGTGTTGTATCCATGGGCGTGATCGAGTCTGTCGGGTGTGCACACCCTGGGGGGCTTTATTGTATGCTCACTTACGTATGCAGTACTCGTCCTCTTTCATGTTCTGCGCTACCTAGGAAGAGGATAGCCACACCAGGTGGTGCACACCCATTAGTCCGGGAAAGATCTTAACCCGCGAGGGTGGATCGCGACGCGAAGCAAGCTTCAGTCTGATGTGCCGAGAGAAGAATAAGCAAGAGGGTTGCCACCGACGTACGTAGACAGCGTTTGTCGGACAAACGGGGAAGCGTCGTCAGATCTTGCAGGAACGGCGACCGTTCTGATCCAACGGCCGTAGCATAGATCATGCGCTGGGTGAATGCCGAACTGCTCGCATGTGCAATAGAGCGACGTAGATGGAGATCTGCCCGAGGATGGCGAACAGCCGTCCCCCCCAGTCTGCAAGCCCGAGTTCGACATACAGTAGTCGGAGTGCAAGTCCGAGAAAATCCTTCCGCGGCCTCAGGGCGATCCCCCGGATCAGAACTGATCGCTTGAGGTCGATCGGGCTATTCATTCTGCACTAGTACTGTCAGAAGGAGACGATCAACTTGAATAGTCCGATCACTGTCGAAAGCGAAACAAATTCGACATAGTGACAAGTCGGAGAATATGAAGGACGAGTGTATACGTATAAGGCGACCTGTAAAGTGGAAATAGAAGAAGAAATGGTCTATCGACATCGGCGGATCAAGGCACAGCCTCGTGCCATCATCGATCTTGTAAAGCATGTGATTCCATCGCCGTAAAAAAGTTAAGATGCATCAAACATCAGCCGGTGCCGTCCGAGCATACATAAACGCGCCCAGCTGACACTAGTACTCCTGCGTATCAAAAGTGCGGTATATCAGCTCTTATGCATGGCGTGAACGCTCGAGCGAGAGTCTGCGACTCGATTCGGGTTTTCGCAGAGGTCTTCATCCTGCACTCGAGGATTCCTGCGAGTTCTGTCTTCGCTAGTACTGACACTGATACTGGTACTGGTACTGGTGGAGAGTGCACGACAGAGGAAGGTCACATGACACCGTCGTGGGCTCCGGGCGCACACTTCACGCTACTGTATGTCGCACACTCGCAGGATGAGGACCGGCTCGCTCACTCACTCACACACAGAGAGAGAGGCTGCCGCACTGAGGGGAGCTGATAATACGTCGTGTAGGTTCTCTCAATCTGATGTCCTAGCCGGAGGGTTGTCAAACGCGGATCAGCGCCAGCTCGCCAGCTTGCAGCAACTCTTCAAGTACTCCCGTGAGTGGGATATCACGCTCACGAATACGAATCATGAGGGCCTGGTTGACCCTACCTCTTGCGAGCCCAGTGTCAGCCATGGAAGGAGAAACAGAGCTGCGCCGGTGCAGGATCGGTTGTGTTGTGTCATACAAGGATGACGGTGCCGGCGAGGTAGCGCCGGTCGTTGGAGGGATATAATACGCGCATCCGGGCTTGGTTCATCTTCAGCAAATCATCAAATCAGCAAATCATAACTTTCACTCGAGCGACAAAGCCCGCACCTGCGGTAACTCTTAACGAGACTGTACTGAACATCCATATCCCATACTACATGCAAGATGTCATTCGAACTCGTCCCGTTCCTCCAGGTATTTGCCATCGCCGGCGCTGCTTTCCTCTCCGGTGCGCTCCTCTTCTATAGCCACTCTCTCGAATCCCACTCACTTCTTCCCAGGGTACATCACCACCTTCTCGGTCGGGATCCCGCATATCGCGCTCGCGCCCCCCCTGCTCGCCGCACGGCAGTGGGAAGACTTCTACGACCGAGGCAAGCTCAGTGCGCCCTTTATCGGGCTCTTCTTCTCCCTCCTCTTCGTGTACATATCCTATTCCCTCGGCGGGCCTTTCACTAGCTCTCTAGCGGCGCTCTACGCCCTCGCTGGAGCAGCGACAGTAGGCATCATCCCCTGGACACTGGGAACGATGCTCCCGATGAACACGAGGCTGCAGGCATATGCGGCGATGAAGGAGTCGGAGGTGCAGGGGGAGAAGGCGGAGAAGAGCGCGCAGCAGGAAGTGAGGAGGTTGTTCGCTGCTTGGACAATGAATTCTATTCGGGCGATGTGGCCTGCTCAGGGCGCGGCCTTGGCAGAGTGGGCGCTCTTGGGTTGGTGAGGACTCGGATGGGATGGAGTATA
>NW_024467216.1:198651-202744 GCF_000292625.1 Dacryopinax primogenitus | reverse complement strand
TGTTACCTTAACACCTTGAGCTGGTACAGGTTGTGCTTGTCCTCATCTGCTTGTCCTCCTGAGATGGATACCCCTTGCTTGCCCTCCCATATCCCTGCCACCTACCCCAATATCTGCTTTGTGCCCTCCACACTTCCAACACAACCTCTGGCTCATGCATCCCATGATCTCTCTTGCCTGCAAACAGATGAAGTCATTGCAATCAATGATGAGGGGGTACCATGCACCCTGAATGATGCAATCAACATGGCGATTGCAACAAAGGTGTCAGGGCACCAGCTCATTGCTTGGTCAAGAGACATGACTAAGCCTTTATGACATGGAAGTAGCTGGTATACCTTGGCATGTGCTGGAACCTGCTGGAAGGATTGGATGGTCAGGTGACCTGCTGTGCATGGCTGTGCATGACCTCATATGACCTCATCCTTGGTCATATGACCTGATCACCTGACTAGGCTGAGTAAGCAAGATGTTCTAGCAGGTTCCACCACAGAGGTATAAATATAAGGCCTACTCTGCCCGGGACTGTCTCTTCAGACTTGGTCTCTTAGGATCATCCACAGATACCTATACTGTAGATAGGTCTTAGTCATCAGGTCTACTCCACTTCCTTGTTGCCTGCTTAGACTCTTGGCACTCTTAGGTGAGCAGACTTAGTCAGCCTGTGTTGCCCTAACACATCCACAGGTACCTATACTGTAGATAGGTCTTAGTCATCAGGTCTACTCCACTTCCTTGTTGCCTGCTTAGACTCTTGGCACTCTTAGGTGAGCAGACTTAGTTAGCCTGTGTTGCCCTAACAGTGACACTGCTCAGGCAGAGCACAGCCTGTACCAAAGCAAGATCAGTTCCCTGCAAGCTCAGCTTCATGACAAGCAGTTCAAACTGGTGACAATTGCCATGGAGAAGGATAAAATCATTGAGAACTTGCAGACCCAGTGTCTCAAGGATGTGCAAGAGCATCTTGCAGTCCAACAGGAGCTTGACATGACAAAGGCCAAGCTTGAGATGCAAGAGCAGATGCAGACCATGATGATGGGGATGGGGGGAATGGGGGTGCTCATTGCCCAATTGATGAACATTGCACCCAAGGATATGCATCCTCACTCATCTTCTTCTACCATGTAGTGAAACTGGGTTACCTGGTCTGCTTTCCATATATCCTCAAATAGCATGTTGTGAAGGTTCCCCCACACTTTTTTCAGCTCTTTTGTCTCAGTCCAAATTGGCTCATAAACATTCTTCAGCTGGTTAATTCTGACAAGGTGCACCCTGATTTGGTGAAGTCAGAATACAGTTTTGAGCAGGGTGCACCTTGCTCCGGTATCATTGGCATCAAGGGGGAGGCGCAGCCTGCCAAATGACACTTAGATGGCCCTCATACCCCATTCAGCTGATTGTCAATACAAAATGAGTGCTCAATGAACCAGAGGTTTTTGCATATGGTTCTTGAACCACTTTTCAAAGGTGTCCAGATCTTGCTCTGGAGAGATCCTCAGTTTCGGGGGAACACCATATCTGCAGCAAGATAATACCCATCAGGGGTGTTATGCTCCAGTTAAAGATAGATGTCTGAGGACACCCACGAGTCATGCCAGCTGCCTGGAGCATTGAAGGCCACATGTAGGAGTTCACCTTGAAGAAATGGGATCAGCCATGCCCAGGATGCACATTCTGTACTGACCACTTGATGCAAAGACAAGCACATTGCTTGTGAAATGTCCGTGCAGCCACCCATTGTACTGCGCACCCTGCCAGGGCTCATCACTTGAGGTGGCCATTGGCAGGTTGAGCCCATCCACCAATCTGAATGCACCCTGCAGCAGAGGATGTTGGGCCTGAACCAGGTTGGAGAGGAACTCGAATTCCTTGTCTTTAGGCCATGAAATCTGTCCTTTGGGAATACACTTCAGTGTGTGCAGCAGCAAGCTCAGCACAAATTGGCAGTACCAACTTATACAGGCAGGAACGACTGCAAAGATTTGTGCAAGCAACTTGTCTCTCATCATAGAGTTTAGCCAATGGAGTACTAGTCCAAGGGTGCCAGCATCATTGAGAGACCTCTGCCATGGATGTGGTTTGCTGCAGGGTGCAACCTCAGCTCAGGGAATGGGACTCATATCCCATTCTTCTTTGAATCCCCTCAGGATGCACCAAAATGTCTCCATGTCGACACCCATTGTTGCTATATATGTGTGGTCTGCTTCTCCATGGAATACCTTCATCCATGGTGTATTCCCTCATGGGTGAGAGAGCAAGTTACAATGCCAGAGATATGATCAATGCTCAGCCCAGTGCACCATTCAGTAATGCCATGCTTGGTGGTCTACCATGACCAGGAATGCTGCAGCGAGTGCCATCTCAGCCTGGTCCTCATCAGATTCAGAGTTGTTGTCTTCCGGATCTTGGCAGGGTGCATGCAACCTGTTGAGCTTGTAGGTTGGCATAGCTGGGGTGGGAGTGGGGATGAGACAGGATGCACATCCTGAAAAGCAGTAAGAAACAAATATTTTAACACACCATGTGAAATTCATTCTGGGCATGCTTCTTTGATTGATTGATTGATGGCTGGACCCAATATTCCATGACATTGCTCTACCCTACCTATGCTACCATCCCCTTGTCCATGAACTCCATCACAACCCATTGAGAGTGGCCCTTCCACTAGGCTGTCTGTCAGTGCATCCTGACTCAACTGTATGCAAGCATACAAAGACAGCATTATCAAAAACAATTGACATTCTAGGAAAGGTTAGCACATCCTGAGGGGAGAGAGAGGACAAGGATGTGCACTTTTCAAGGGCATTTGGGACATCATACATGACATACCCCACAAGCCATATCTCGTTGAGGTGCTTGAGATGATTGGTTTGCAGCTGGGGGATGATGTCCAGACCAGCGACCCCAATTGCTATGTATCTGCCATTGCTGAGAGCAAGCCTGGGGTACATGTCAGGGTGCACATCCTGTGGGGTTAGTGAATGACTCATGTTATCAGGGGTGGGTCATGAGAGTGGCCAGTGCAGGTCTTCATCTCCTGTATGCAGATGATCTGGAGGATGGTGGTTCTGGCAGATGAGCATAGCAGTGTTGGGGATGATCAGGGAGAGGGTGAGCTGACAATGAGGAGAGGGGGAGGGCACAACCTGACACAGCCTGCACATGGCCCATCTGTGTATCTGTGTTGCTCTAGTCAGACATCCATGGTCTGTGTGGACAGAAGCAAAGGACTTGCAGTTGCCTCTGTTGATTGGTTTATGTCTACAATTTTAGGATCTAGGGCCCATGGGAAGGCATCCAGTAGCATGTAGGTTGATGTGGATTGGAGGCAAAAGACCCTACTTTTACCAAATATAGAAATGGCTTGATAAGGAACCAATGCTATGGACCTTGCCCATAGCATTGCCTAAATAAATAATTCTCTTAGTTAAAAATATGATATTATCACCCTACCACTAACCTAACCCTAACCCCTACCCCACCCTAACCTGCTGGATGGGATGATCCTAACCAGTACCCTAACATCACACAGGCACATACGGCAAGAATTCCCTTTTACAGAAATTACAGAGGTAAACTGCCTCTGACAGGCACATTACTACA
This sequence comes from Dacryopinax primogenitus, assembly GCF_000292625.1. NCBI lineage: Eukaryota > Fungi > Basidiomycota > Dacrymycetes > Dacrymycetales > Dacrymycetaceae > Dacryopinax > Dacryopinax primogenitus. The sequence goes on along the minus strand of NW_024467216.1, from coordinate 199,141 downwards.
TGCTACTTACTACTTTTCTTGTCATCACTCAGCAGGGTGGGCACTCTTGGGTTGGTGAGGACTTGGATGGGATGATGCACTGCCAGTGGACAAGCAACAAATCAAAGATACAAATGATATTTATGCTGTGTTATCCTCAGACACCACTGTTGACATATGCCAGTGCTGAATTGTCTCAAGTTCTATGTGTGCATTGCCTCATAGACAGCATCTATTCAAAACCTAGTCGGTGTCAAGGGCAAATTACTTCTTTCTTGAATGAAAGACAAAACTTGCCGAGGCAATTCATTGACACTGCATTCAAAAGACCATTCAATAGCATTGTATACATATAGATACCACTTACTCACCAGCACATGATAAGCTGTTCCATGAAGATATCAGCCTGGTTGGGTATAAAAGGATGGCAGCAAAAACCACTTTTCCTTGAGCTGATCTTCACACATCCCTCAAAACCCCAATCTTTGATTATTAGCACACACACCACACC
>NW_024467216.1:193037-196944 GCF_000292625.1 Dacryopinax primogenitus | reverse complement strand
TCCTCACCGTTGTCTCTGTGGCACATCTCAACTGCTGACCCCGACCTGGCCGCAGAGCCATATGCGTGGTCCCTCTATAGCACGGAAGAACCTGAGCCTGTGCTTGCCACTAGAGTGCGTGACTGTGCCTTTCTGACCGAAAAACAGATCACTGAAAGACCCAGATAGTTTGCAACAGGTGACTGGGTCTGCAACAATATAAATGGGAGGCTTGCACAAATCAGGAGTAGACCAGACGGTGTCAGTTGAAATTCCGCTATGTGCTTTTAACTCCAACTCATTTTTTTCCCAAGGGCCATGCTCGCGTTAAGTATTCTACTGCCTTGGTCATGCAACATACGCTTAACGACAATGATTTGACACTATCAAGTGAGCACGGATCGTGTCCAAAACTGATCCAGTAGCCGATGTAGATCTTCCTGTAACGAGGCGGGCCTGTTATAAGCTGGTCTTATAGAAATACAGACCTCCCTTTTGCACACTAGTACTCCGCGGAGAGGCTTTATGAGGTTCCTCTTATGGACATTGATAGACTTGTGCATAAGAGAAGCACCGAGTAAGCCTAGCCAATCCCAGCCACAAAAGTTCCAGAACTCGTGACCATATCACGAACAAAACACCTTATATAGTCCAGGGCGGAAACGATCCAATCCAATCCGATCCGGACCGGTCTTCCCCAGTTCAAGTCAACTGGAGCTCACCCCCTCCCCTGGTTCTTGCTGCGAGTGTGAGAGTCTATTTCCCATCGTCTCGGCTTACATAACCCACGAAGGGCGCACGTTGCCCCCCCCGGGGGTTCCTGATACCGAAGGGAAGCGACGGAAGCGACGGAAGCGACGGAAGCGACGGAAGCGACGGAAGGCGACTCCCTGCCCGCTTCCGAGGGGAGGCGGGCTTCTTTTTACTGATTCACTTACTTCTTTCGTATTGACCAGCCTACCGGGGGCCTGGCTATCGCGGGCCATTGGATTCTATTCTATTTATTTAGAGAGCACGGGACCAGTGGTTTTCCCCGGATTGTAGGGTAGCGGTAGGTGTTGGGCTGTGCTGGCGCAGTTCTAGGAATGGGGAATTGGGTAGAGAAGAGGATAGGAGAGATGGTACTGATAATGATGATCATACTGATACTGATGAAGGATATTGTCATGGGCCAAGAGCGCAGCAGTTCTGTAGCAGTCCATTTCCGGCTCCCTGAGCGGGATATCGATCATAGCTTGGCGCCGTCCGGAAGTGTGAATTGTAGTACTGAGTAGAGTGAGACCGTGAAATTATAGTCGTACTCAGCGTTGGCCGGGTGGGCCGGAGGAGTAGCCAATCAGAAAGAAGTGGGAGATAGGCGCAGGAGGGAAGTGGGGGGGGACAAACGTGCGGTGCTGTGAAGGGACCCTGGGTTGGATGTGAATATTTGTTAGTGGGCGGGATTGGCTGGACCATGTCGATTCGGAGCACTTTACTTGGCGAAGAGGGAGTGAACTTGGAGTGATCTCCCGCCTTGACTTCCCTCTTTCCCCTCTCTCTCTCTGCACATCACATTCAACAACTTCTCACTCCATCGATCGATCACAGGATTATCCCTCTAGGAACAACAACATTCCCCACCGGGGCTTATAGCCCACCCGCATACAATGGACCCACCTCTCCTCTCTCCTTCCTTCTCTTACAGACTACGACATCAAGACGACCCTATAGATCCTTACTACCACGACCCACCAGACGACTTCCCCCCTCCCTCACCATCTCCCTCTCCTTCTCCTTCTCCCTCACCATCTCTATCTGCCTCTGCCTTCCGATCTCGCTCCTCTTCCCCGCCCCCGCAGCACCGCCCCGTATCCCAAGATTACGCAGCAGCGAGGACTGCTTACCCCCAGCTGGCTCAGTTAACACACAGGCGCTTGCCAAGCTCAGACAACTCCAACAGCCATTCCCATCCCTATTCCCTAGACCAGCAAGCACAGGGACAGGGACAAGGGCAAGGACGTACGAGACTGGTCTCGGAGGAGGTGCATAGTAGACCCCTCCCTCATCCGCCGGTGAGGGCTGAGGAGCTGGAGTTTGAGAACGAGCAGAGGGAGGGGTGGAGGGGGGAGTACGGGGGAAGGGAGGAGCGCGATCCGCAGCAGCAGCAGCAGGAAGGGGAAAGGGAAAGGGAAAGAGGATACCTAGCCGACCTCGCAACCCAAGCTCAACCTCAACCTCAACCTCAACCCCAATCTCAAGTTCACGCATATTCCACTTCACCCGCTCAAGCAGCGTACCCCACCTACTCCCACTCCCACTCTCATTCGCCAAATCACTACCCCCCCAGCGGGCTCGAGCTCTCCCCCGCTCTGCTAGCGATCGACGACAAGAACTACCAGCGGGTGATGTTAGACCAGCGCAGGCGGAGGGCCCTGCAAGATCTGGACGAAGCTACTTTCTCGAAGTTTCATGTTAGGACGGTCTTGGTTGCTGGAGCTGGGTTTTTTACTGGTGCGTCTGCCTGCGCTTGCTTGCTGCATGCACGCGAGGGGGGAAGTACTGATTGGAGGTGTTATACGCCAGATGCATACGACATATTCGCCATCTCGGTAGGAGCGGTCATGCTCGGCCTGGTATACAACAACGGGCTCACATCGCTCGGCGCTGCCGCGGACTTGGGACTCAAAGTCGCCTGTCCCATTGGGAACCTGTTTGGTCAGACACTCTTTGGGTGGATGGCGGATGTGTATGGGAGGAAGAAGATGTACGGGATAGAGCTTGTCATCAGTCTGTTCCTTCCCCTCTCCTAGCTTTCGAGTCTCTCACCTATATGCGCACAGTCATCACCGCCACACTGGTGCAAGCCATGGCTGCCCAAGGCCCGAACACCTCGGTGACTATCACGGGCGTGCTCGTCTTCTGGAGGTTTGTGATGGGCGTCGGGATAGGCGGGGACTACCCGTTGAGCGCGATCATCACGAGCGAGTTTGCAGCTACCCGCATCCGGGGGCGGATGATGGTGCGTCCCCCCTTCCCCCAGCCCTTCCCTAACTAAGTAACTAACTAACACGCTACGCAGACAGCAGTCTTCGCCGCCCAAGGCTTTGGCACTCTATCAGCAACAGTAGTCGCCATCATCTGCGTCGCCGCTTTCCGTGACCGGATCCTCTCCACCGGTGCAGCAGGTGTCGACCCCTGCTGGCGTCTGCTCATAGGTCTGGGCTGTGTCCCCGCAGTATTCGCGCTCTATTTCCGGCTCTCCATCCCCGAGAGCCCGAGGTTCACCATGGACGTGGAGAGGAACGTGACTGCCGCTGCGAGGGAAAGTGAGCGATTTATGCGCACAGCAGGGTACAGAGATGAGCGGGACGTGTTCTCCACTGCCTTAAAGGCAGAAGCGCCCCGTATGAGCTGGCACGATTTTAGAACCTACTTTGGGCAGTGGAGGAATGGACGGATCCTACTCGGAACGGCCTATTCCTGGTTTGCGCTCGATATTGCGTTCTATGGACTGGGATTCAATTCCAGCTTGTTGTTGAACAAGATCGGATATGGTGCTAGTGGGAGCTGTGAGGTTGGCCAACTACCTACGTACGTCTTCCCTTGCGCACCGCGTTCAGAATCGAAAGATACGAACCCTAACTCTAACTCCTTCCAGGGACCTCGCAAACCAATGCATGTACAACACAGTCTGGTCCATCTCCCTCGGGTCCATAATCCTCGCCGCAGCAGGCCTGATCCCAGGGTTCATAGCCTCCTTCCTCCTGGTGGACGTTGTTGGCCGGCGCCCGCTCCAGCTAGCGGGGTTCGCGTTGATGACGTGTATATTGTGTGCGATGGGATTTGGGTATTGGGAACTGCAGCATGAGAGTACTTGGTTTGTGGTCTTGTTCTGCTTGGCGAACTTTATGGCGAATGGTATGTCCCCCCCCCCCCCCCCGCCTCCCGC
>NW_024467216.1:171706-193000 GCF_000292625.1 Dacryopinax primogenitus | reverse complement strand
CCCCCCCCCCCCCCGCCTCCCGCCTCATGAGCACAAGGTAACGCTAACGCCCAGCCGGTCCAAACACGACAACATTCGTCATACCCGGCGAAGTCTTCCCAACCCGGTACAGGTCCACAGCACATGGCATTTCAGCCGCATCGGGAAAATTGGGAGCCGTGATCGCCCAAATTATCTTTTCGAGACTGCAGGATCTGGGCGGGCCGTCGGGTTCTGGGAACTGGATTGGACATATGTGAGTCGGATTTGCTTCCCTCGCCAGGGGTTGGGGGAGGATGTAGGATGTAGGCTGACGCGTGCGCGGCGTAGATTGGAGATATTCGCTTTCTTCATGCTTACTGGTGTGTTCTCTACCCTTCTTTTACCCGAAACGAGTGCGTCTCCCCCCCCTCCTCCCTCCCTCCTCCTCCCTACACGCGCTAACCCGCGCTCCCCCCCTCTGCTCTGGTAGAACGTAAATCCCTCGAAGAACTATCTAACGAAGTCCAAGAGAACTTCATCTACGACTTACACGAAGTCCAGTTTCCGGAAGGGGCGATCCTCCATGGCCAGCCCGAGGCCCACATGCACATGCACATCAATGGCCATACCCTGCTGCAGAGTAGTGCTAATGGACACCCGCTGCATCCGAGGGAAGTCACGTTTGCGGATCAGGAGTATAGGGATGAACCTCTTTATCCCGAGCCTGAGACTGAGCCTGAACCGGAGGCGGGGGCGGACCAGGGCGCTACTTCCAGAACGAGGGCAGGTGTCGTTGCTTATGCTCGGTAACTCCCCGGGAGGGCTCAAAGGCAAGGTGTATTCTACTCGCACGATTTCCACTTCATTTGATTACTGATTACTGATCCTTTTCGCTTCGCTTTTCGCTTTTCGTTTTTCGCTTTTCGTTTTTCGCTTTTCGTTTTTCGCTTCGCTTTCGTTCCTGGGCTCCAGTCTGTACACTACCCTACTTCCACGATACGTTACGTTACGTTAACCTGCCCTGGTATACCCCCTCCCTTCCCTTCGCTTTCGCTTTCTCGTTGCTCTTGCTCTTGGTCTACTGTCTCTACCCCGTCTACGATCCGTATATTGCAAGTATCGCAAATCTGTAACTAGCTACCCCATCTTGGGATACCGATAGGGAAAAATCTGTCCTCGTCTGTTGGTGTGGGATTCTCGACACTGTCAATGTGCAGTTCTGCGATGTTCGGCTTGGATGGGATATTTTTAAATGGCAGCCTGGGTAGGGTTAACCAGTTTCTGCAACCCACCCGCCCCCCTTGAGCCGCAAGTCACAAGCTGATGACTAGGTCTCTAAAAACAGCTCCTCCTTTCACACCAGTAAACTCCCAGCTGCGTGCCAGTGAAAGGCTCGGCATAAGCCAGCGGGGTACTGTGGCGTCCAATTCCCCGTCGGCATCCCCTAACTCTTGCACAGTTGTATTTCCACAAGACACTGTTGCCCCTATGCTACTGTACGAATCCGGAACACGGACATTCCGAGTGCACGGTCGTGTCCAGTCAGAGGGAGTCCTCACGCCATCCCTGCACTGTTGGATCCCTGGAGAACGCACGTGCCTAATTTGAGCCTATTAAGGGAATTCCTGCGTTCAACCTTGAGAGTTTTGGATCGGGGACGATAAGCGTTCTCCAAAACGCGTGGGTCGCTTTTTAGGCTTTCTTTTCAGTCCTCGAGGAACGTTCAGGGCATTGTGGGAAAATACCCTGCAGAAATAGGCGGTAGGGGTAACGTTCGCTCGATGATCAGCGTCCCAACATTCTGCCATGACTTTGGCACTGAGGCCCAGGTAGCGATTGGGCTCAGCGATGAGCAAGATCAATGGTCAAAACAAGAGGGTGGAACCACTGACAGCCTTTGCCAGGGAGGTTTGATACCCGCATTACCACATCAATCAGCAGGATGAATCAACGTGCCCGTGACCCGATGCAACTTCCGCTCAGTATCCATCAAATTCCCAAAAGTCCCGAAGCTCTGAACACACAAATTAAGTATAAGCAGTGTAACCCAGCTCAGAATTGCAATGGAATGGAACATGACGCTTGGCATTTCCAATCTGGTTGTAGCTCTATGAGAATGGCAATATCTTTAGTTTGGTATCACATTTCCTTGCGATTCGGCCACTTGTTCAGACTAATACGCCACACAGGAAAAGTCGGCGACTCCATACATGTGCACTCAAAGCAACCCGATAGTAAAATTGAATCTTCAGTGCGTTCATCTTCAATCACCTCCCAATTCTGTGTTTTCACAGCCTAAATCGAGTTCCTGCCACCACCCTCGAACATTGGTTCTCTCCCAAGCAAGCTTTGCCAACCATCGCAGCTCCAGATCACTTCTTGCTCATGAAATCACGAGCCCGTGGTGTGGGTGTTCAGTCCCGAAGCATACCTGCCACTGGGTCACGTTTGCCAGCGATACGACATTCATTGTCTCCCCAGCCACCCACCCAAAGACAGCGACAGCCTGTGCAAAAACTAAGAGCTGTATATCTCAGGCTTTCTCAGTATGTCTTGTACAGCCCTGCAAATGTACCAAGGAGCACAGTGTCCCAGGTGGAACTTGCGAACTTGCCACCCGGGCCGTCCTAATTCCTCCAAGCCGTATTCCCAGATCGGAGGACAGTTTCCTCCCTTCAAGTTCTCACCTCACCCCTTTATATAGAGTCTTGGCCTTCAGGAAAACAACCTGTTTAACCACTTTGGCTTTTCAAAATCGAACAACGCCCCTGTTAGCCCGAATTCCTCCAGCTGCAACTTACAGTCTGCAAGCCTATCGATGGGCAACGCTAGAGAGATCAAATAAGCGCGTCGGGATTGGTTCCCGCACGTTATGAAAAGATACTATCTTTTTTGTCACCTTTTCGTACTTCTTCTTCTGTACGAGTCCAACTGACATCACTCAACACGACACTCCTCATCGGACACAGGACTGAACATACCGAATCGACCTGAAGACATTATTATCTAACCTGGGTTACAGAGGGGAGGAAAGGCTGCGCTACACATCCAGCTACAGAGAAACAAAAGATTGGTGTGGGGCATTACGATCTAGGTCATGGATCGGGCACGTGGTGAAGCGGACAGACGAGCCAGTCATAAAGGGGTGTTTTATACCATCTCGCCCCCTGCACCGGTGACGATGGCACCTCCGTCTGTGATGCGTACGGGGGGTACGTCGGTGATGAACCCGTCCTGGTTCTCGTTCGAGAGTTCTTCCAGTGTCTGCTGCTTCGTTTCAGGGAGGAGGAGGGTGGAGAACACACCCGTGAGCATGAAGAATGCGAAGATCTGGAGGATGTGGCCGATCCAGTCCTGGCCGTCCCACTTCTGCAACTGGGAGAAGCCGACTTGGGCAAGGATAGCGCCCAGCTTGCCGGAGGCGGCGGAGATACCGTGTGCGGTTGAGCGGTAGCGGGTGGGGAAGGCCTCGCCGGGGATAATGAACGTGGTTGTGTTAGGTCCGAAGTTCTCGAAGAAGTTGGCCATGCAGTAGAGCCAGACAAAGGCGCTCTTGGCCGCTTGGCTCGTCTTCATCGCCCAGTACCCGAAGCCCATAGCGCAGAAGATAGCGGTGAGGAAGGCGAAGCCCATCATCTGCAGGGGCTTGCGTCCCCAGCTGTCAACCAAGAGGAAGGCAGCCCAGTAGCCGGGAATGAGGCCACCAACGGCAAGGATGATGTTACCGGTGGAGACGTTGTACAGGGTCTGGTACATGCCCTCGTTTGTCGTAGGGGTGGCGGCGGTACCGAAGCCAATGGCCGTGAGGACGATGGAGGAGTTGAAGCCAAGGCCGTAGAAGGCAATGTCGAGGGCGAACCAGGAGTATGCCGTCCCGAGGAGGACCTTGCCGTTCTTCCACTGGGAGAAGTAGGCGATGAAGTCGCGTCTGGACGCACGGGGAGCCTGGACACGCTGGACGATCGCATCTGGGTCGTGCTTGTAGGGCTGGTTAGCGAGGAACTGCTCAACGTCGACGGAGGCCTGGAGAACGTTGCGCTCAATATCCATGGTGTACCTGGGAGTCTCGGGGATGGTGAGACGGAAGTAGAGGGCAATGACGGCGGGCACGCAGCCAAGACCAATCAGGAGACGCCAGGTGTAGTCAACAGCCTGAGGTCCGGAGGAGAGGATGTAAGGCTTGTAGGCGACAACGACGACGGTGGCCACGACGGCAGCGGTAAAGTTGCCGAAGCCCTGCATAGCGAACACAGCGCACATCATGCGACCACGGATGCGGGTGGCAGCGAACTCGGAGGTGATGACAGCGGAGAGAGGGTAGTCACCTCCGATACCTACACCCATGATGAACCGCCAGACAACGATGACACCGGTGATGGTGACAGCGGTGTTGGGGCCTTGAGCAGAGAGCGCCTGACCGAAAGTAGCGACGATGACTGGGAGCGGGTCAGTGCATTGAAGAGAAACAGGAGACGGGACTCACTGATCATGAGCTCGACACCGTACATGCGCTTGCGACCAATGAGATCCGCGAGCCACCCGAACAGGAGCTGACCAACAAGAGTGCCGACGGGGGTCGCGACCTTGATCCCAAGGTCAGCGTTAGTGCCCAGGGTGGTCGCGTCGGCATAGACGAGACCCAGCATGGTAGCAGCGATGGAGATAGCGAAGATATCATAGGCATCTGTGAAGAAGCCTACACCGGCGACGAGGACTGCCTTTACGTGGAACCAAGAGAACTTGGCCGCGTCGACTTCTGCTAGGGCGGCACGACGGCGAGCATCGAGTGTGACTGCCTCTGCGACGACCTTCTCCGATGGGGAGCGGTACTCTGCGCCAGCCATTGTTGATGGTGGATGGGGAGGGAAGAGGTATGGAGAAGGAATTGGACAGCGAAGAGGAAGGGCGGGTATTTGTATGGCACAATTATGCGCATACACGCGTCGAAGGCTAAACAGGGGGAGAACGTACAGCGTCACGGCTTGTTCTAGGCACACGTCGAGCAATGTGTGCATTATCCGACAGAGGTGTGCATCGAGAGCGTTTTGGCCAATCACAGGAGAGAATATAACCCACGTTTGTCTCACAGCGTCATTGATGACCACATGCTATCGAGCAGCGCAGAAGATGTACCACGAGCAACAGAACTTGCCACAACGCGACACAATCAGACTTCAGACGTGTCGGCCATCTTTCTCTCCATTTCACGCACAGCCACACCCACCGGAAACGCGCCCTAAGGGATGCCCAATCAATCGGACCAACGTGCCTTTCCCCCCGGAATACCATTCCCCGACACTTGCATTCCAAAGCAGATCGAGCGAGACATTGTAGCGTATTTTTGGACACAGGCTAGACCGGAATGTTGGCATATGCTCCGCATAAGGGCTCAGGGTTCGTGCTCTTGTGATCCCGTGCCGCGTCCGGCAAGGGCAAGGGCCCCGAAGGACAGTCTGAGTGGTTCGGAGTCACTCGTGCTGGATTGCTGTGCCTGGACATGCGAACAAGAATGGTGGCACAGGACAATCATACCAAGCCATTCCAGCTCACATCCTCCTCTTCCCCAGTTCTGACCATAAACCGGAGAACGTCGAGCCTAAAGAGGAATCTGATTCCTAATACCCAAATCCCGACGGGTTACCACACGTCGTTTCTGTGGCTACCATCGTCGGATTTCGGCATTCCCGAACATCGGCCCTCCACATCGAACATCGCACACCGCACGCACCCAGCCTAAAGAGGCCACAGCTCACAGCTCAGCACCATCTTTAGTACCCGTACTCTGCCAATCATTTAGCCAACCAACAGTGTTAAGCGGCTCGCTCTACATCAGGTAAGCGCTGACTGGGCACGCGCTCCAGCTCCTATCCCGGCGCAATATCACATCCTAGTCATGCATTTCTGCTCACCAGCAGACAAGCTTGGCACAACAAGCTCGCTTCCGAATCCCGGCCCGCTCTGTCTGAGGGACGGGGAACGGACGGATGACAGAATGACGCGCTGTCCCTGGCCGATCTTCACGCGCAACGCAACCCCACGCGCTCCTGCCAGTCACTCAGTTTCTCCAAACCCTGGCAGTCGTATGGTCTTTCTTGCACGAGGATGATGATATTGTTCATTACAGCAAGTTATTCATGCATATTGGGGGTAGAGACGATGTCCGTGGGGTTTCTTCTTGGGTCTTTGGAGGCTAGACTAGGTCGAGTGGTCGCACCACCACAGAGCGCCCACTATATTCCCCTGCAAGATATCGATCTTCCATCTCTCGTGCATAACCCACTCAGACCATCCTCCTATCCAGAAAACTTACTTCACCTCAATTCCTGTAGAACATCTGCCGAGACACCTCTCCCCACTCTCGGGAAATATTCCGCTTGCCCTTACGGTATTCCGACTGCAGCTGTGCCGAACTGAGGTCGGAGGAAGGTTGCCGCTCCTCGGCCCGCTGGACATACGTCCGTGTTTTCTTGTTGGTGAGTTAGTGATATTGGTAAGCGCGTGCTTGGCGTTCTACTTTACTTTACGACAACTCCTTTGAGGAGCAGGTCGTCCCCTATCCCCCACATTTAATGCCGACAACGACTCTGTCTATGCTATCCACGCACGCACCCACAGCCCACCTTTCAAAGTGGAGGTTCATCACAGCCCGACCCGCGCAAAGCGGGCACGTGCGTGGGCAACAGTATTCATATATTCCGAACGTAGAAAACCAAAACGTCTGATATGGCACGGTTGGACCATACGCTCGTTTGCGAGTTTGGGGGACGGCATCCGGCCGGATTGGGACCGGGTGATCCTAGTTCGGATTCGGGCTGGTTTCTCGGTCGTGTGGGATGAGAGATGACGAACCTGGAGAGGTCGTGAAGCTGAGGGATCGGACGTCTGATGTTGCCCTGTTGACGCTGATGTCTTGGCTACTCGATAACTAACACCACAACTGTCCATTAGAATCCTCCTCATTCGGATCCAGAAAGATACAAAGTCCGTCAGGAATCAAGTACTAGACAGAATTACTGATGCTTATACACTTCGACCCCTATGAGTAATCCCAAAAAAAGCTGAACAAAACCATGAGCGCAGAACACCCGCCCGACGCGTTTCACCTAAGCCGAGCATGCCCCGTCGTCCTATGCACCTCTACTCCAGTAGTAGGGGAAGCCGGCTGCCCTGGCTCTGGGGGCGCCTGGTCCTCCTGGTGATTGTGATAAGGCGGGAACGGCGGGAACGGTGGGTGAGCGTGCCCGTTGGCGGGATGCCCGTGTCCGTTTGCCGGTGGCGGAAGCTGGGCCTCCGGCTGGCCGTGCAGTGCTACAGGCTGAGGTAGGTTCAGGTCATCCTGCGTCCAGGAATAGCTGAACTCTTCTTCGTGAGACAGGTTTTCTAGGGTTTCTTGTTCTGCAAAGTGAAGGGAGAAAAGAGAAATGGTCAGCGAGATCCTTGGGCGGTATACTAGACGTACTGGTTTCGTCCAACAGGAGAGTGGAAAACAACCCTGTGAGCATGAAGAGCGCAATTATCTGCAAAATGTGGCCGATCCAATTATTCTTTCCTCCCCAATCCTTCAAGGAGGAAAACACGACTTGGGCAATGATGGCGCCTAGCTTGCCGAAGGCCGCGCATAGCCCGTGCGCAGTGCTCCGATACCTTGTCGGGAACGCCCCACCGGGAATGATAAACGTCGTCGTGTTTGGATCGAAGTTCTGGAAGAAGTTGGTCAGGCAATAGAGGAAGACGAAGGCGCTTTTGGCTGCCTGGTTCGTGCTCAGCGCCGTTTTCCAGTACGCGGATCCCATGCAGACGAATATCACGGTGAGGACTGCAAAACCCATCAACTGGATCGGCTTGCGTCCCCAGCAGTCGATGAGCAAGAAGGAAAAGCCGAACCCAGGAATAAGGCCACTGAGGGAGAGGATGATGTTCCCTATGCTGGCGTTGAACAGGATTTGGTACATACACGCGTTGGTGAGGGTTTCCTGACAGTTTGCCGCGTCATTCGTCTGGTCTCCGAAGCCAATGGCACCTAGCACGACGGTAGAATTGAGGCCGAGGCTATAGACCGCGAAATCCAAAGCGAACCAAGACCATGCCATCCCAAGGAGAAGCTTCAAGTTGTGTGGTCGACCGAAGTAGGTAAAGAAGTCGGACCGGGTGGCCAATGGAGCCTGGACAGGTCGCACGATAGCGTTTCGATCCGGCCTGTAACGCTGATTGAACCGCAGTTGGTCTATTTCTCGCGTCGCGCGCTCGACGTCACGCTCAACATCTGCGGTGAAGCGGGGTGTCTCTGGGATGGTGAGTCGGAACCACAAGGCGATCACGGCAGGCACGCAGCCAAGGCCGATCAATAAGCGCCAGGTACGGTCCACTGCTTCAGCGCCAGAGCTGAGGATGTAGCTCTTGTAGGCGCTAACGAGGGTTGCAGAGACGAGGGCAGCAACAAAGGTGCCAAAACCTTGCATGGAGAAAACGGCTGTCATCGCTTAGCATGCGCATCACTAGACTAGCATCTGGGGCGAACTTGTCATCATCCGACCACGAATCCGAGTTGCAGCAAACTCAGAAGTCAGAGTAGCAGAAAGAGGCTCGTCTCCTCCCACACCCAATCCGAGGATAAATCTCCAGACGACAATGACACCGGTGATCGTGACTGCGTCGGTTGGGCCTTGGGACGAAAGCGCTTGGCCGAAGGTACCAATCACCACTAAGCTCACGTCAGATTCAACCTCCACATGCATTGATTGTCTCACTGATGATAAGTTCAAATCCATACATCGTCTTGCGACCAAGCTTGTCCCCGAGCCACCCGAAAAAGAGCATACGGAGCAAGGTGCCCACTGGCGTGGCAACCTTGATCCCAAGGTCAGCGTTGGTGCCCAGGGTGGTCGCGTCGGCATAGACGAGACCCAGCACGGTAGCAGCGATGGAGATTGCGAAGACATCGTAAGCATCTGCGAGGTTGCGGGTGAGTACAATTCATGCGCACCGGCCTTGTCATAGGAGTACAGGAAAAAGGCACATACCAGTGAAGAATCCAACCCCGGCAACAAGCACGGTTTTCACATGAAACCAAGCATATGGATGCCTATCGATCTCCTCCAAAGCCGCGCGTCTCCGAGCGCTTGCCGCATATTCGACACCATGTCCATTCCTTGGCGGTGCAAGTGCGAAGGTAGGTTGCTGGCCGACGGTCATCTTCTTGTCGGTAAGCCGGGAGCAGAGGACGGGTGGGGAGTGAATTGCGTGAGCAAAGGATTGACAATCCAAGCGTCCTTAAAAGTCCGTCTAACGCTCGATACATCACATTAAATAGGGATAAAAGGGGAGCAGAGTTCGATTCAAGCCCTGCAAAGTTGGGCCAGGTACTGTGCAAAATCCGGTATAGGCGCCGGGACGTCCCTGGGTCCTGTGCCTGTGTGGCTTCGGAGCCCTGCTGGCAGTGTTCTGTTCCTATCCCAGAACTTTCGTGGATGATTGTCGGGAAGAGAAGGAATGGTAATTGAACGATTAGAGAATGGAGCAATGGAAGGCACCAATGACATTTGATGGACGATCCCGACAGGCGCAAAGAAAGAACAGCCACACCTCTCACTGCACAAGGACCCTAATTTAGAGTGCGCTGTGCATGAGCAAGGGAGTGAAGGAACATGTGTGTGCAGCTGAATTCCATATGCTAGATAGGTACAAAGGGCAACATGAGTCAACTGCTCTGAATGTTTGCAACTGTGAAGTCCCAATTTTGGGGGACAAAAATTAGGCTATCAGCTTGTATACACACACAGGTCAATGCAGTATATAGCTGGCCATGAGAGAAGACATCAGTGTGACAGTCTAGTACTGTCTTATCAAGGGTGAGCCCTTGACAGCTATGAAAAGTAGTTGCATAAGCAAGACAAAGTGGCAGTTGTGTGTGAATCACTGTCCAGCTTGAATGTTGTGGTTGAAATGCAAAACAGATGCAGGGAATACAGAAGAGCTCTCTGCTCAGCTCACCATTAGGTGCTAGCAGTCATACCTGAACAAAGTGTTGATTGAGTTTTTCAAGCACTACTCTGGCATTCTTGACCAAGCACTTTGCCACTGACAGATTCCTCATGAGCAGGCAAATTGCCCCCACTTTGAATGTGAGGGCATGCAGAGGAATCCTTGGCATGGTGAGCATGTTTGAGTGTCCAGGCATTTGTTCTTCATTATCCAGATCCAGGGCTTCTCCATCTTTGATTGAGTCAAGGCTAGTGTAAACTACTGCAAAAGTTGTGAGTGTTCTTTTTTTTTTGCTTTGAGTCAGAAGATGTACCTTCATCTGATTGCAGCAACTCCAATGTCTGTGCATTGAATGTATCCACCATTGCATTATGGGGGCTGAGAAATGCTTGAGTTAAACACTGGACAGGGTCTTGCAGAATGTGTGGTGGATACAAAAAATCAAGGACCATGTCAAGGTTAGATACTGGTTGAAGTAAAGGGAGCCTGACTTGTTCTCCAGAGGTGTCTTCTCCAATATAATCCACAAAGGCTGAAAATTCTGGGTCATCTCTATTGCACACAGGTGCATGGAGACAGTGAATCTTAAACATAGGCCAGAGTGGGCTGGAGAGAATAGAGGCTTGTAGGGCTGCTGTTTCACCTGTTCCCTTGACCACTGGTGCTAGCTGACAAAAGTCTCCAAGGCCAAGAAATGGAAGACCACCAAAAGGGATGTCACAGCTTGTAATATGATGACAAACCATGTCAATAGCTTCCACTGTTGTTTTGTTGGCACCTGGCATCTCATCAAAAACAATTAAGCTGGCAGCATGAATAAGATCTGCCTGTCCAGAGGGTATTCAGATTTCAGAGAGAATGCCAATGTGGTCCTAGTAGTAAAGATGAGAACACTGCAATTGTGAATGAAGAGAGACATGAACGTCTTTCACTGGAATGCAGAAGAGAGAATGCACTGTCTGGCCATGCTCATAAATGGTAGCTGCAATGCCTGTTGATGCAACCACCAAAACAATGTGTCCATTGCTCCTGAGCCAGGCTGAGAGTGTGTCCACCAAAAGTGTCTTGCCTCATCCTGGTTTGCCTTCAAGAAAGTAGGGGCCAAATGCATGGTCTTGATGTTGCACTGTGAGTAGAGATGCACAAAGTTCATCATATACCACACATTGTTCTTCTGTCAGCTGTGCATAGCCAATGCAAGCGGCCTCAGCCAACTGCAGCTCCTGACCTGCAAATGCAGCAAGTTCTTGGGTGAGCTCCACTGAGTGCCTTGCAGGCTGTGGGAGCCCATAATATGATAGATCCTTTCCCACATCAGCAAGAATATCTCCAATGGAAAGAAGAGCCTGGTTATATGCTGTGACAGGTTGTGGGAGGTGCCAAAGCAAATCAGCTGAGAGATCCTCTTGAAATGTATCCCATAAGGGTGGAGCAGGATACCCTTCCAGAACCACATGTGCAAAGAGAAAGCATAGTTGTCCTGGAGTACAAAGATCTGCAACAGCCTCTTGCAAAGCATAGTGTCCTTTATCATTATCAAAGAGGCTTTGGGCATGTGCTGCCTCCACATATGAAGGATAACAAACACCATTCACCCAGTATAGCTCTTCATGGCTTTTTGCAGCCTTGTGTTGGAGTAAACACCGAAGGTAGAAGACATCCCCTGAAGAAGGTGAGATGCTTTGCAAACAGGCAGGGTGTTCTGTGGTTCTTTGTTTGATCACTTTCTGTGGCATTCCTGGCTGCACTTCTTCAAGGAATGCACCAGGAGGGAGGTCTCCTTTCCACACATCCAAGATATATCTCAAAAAGTATTCTGCATATAGCAAAGGGAGTAGGGCTGGATGGTGTGGACATGCAAAGTATTGAAGTAGTGTTGAGGCTGTTGACTGACCACCATTGTGTCAATATAATTGGCCATAGTTTTCTCTTTCTAGATGTACAGAGAGTTGTGTGATGCCACGGATTTGTTTTGATATAGGAAAGCCAAGAATTCTCCAAGAAGCCTCACAGGCTGAGAGGTATTGACCTTTAACATAGTCATTGACCTCATCCCTAGGAGGATGGTTTGGATCCAGAATCTTGAACATTGTGTTGTCCAGGCTTTTATAGAGATACTTGTAAAGGTAGATGAAGACATGTGTTGAACCAACAATATCAGCATGGACATGGCAATCAAGCTCATCAATGAATAGAGGCATGTGTGATGAAATCCATTGGTCCCTCTCAGTGAAGCACTTGTACACTGCATGACCTTCTTCATTGATCCAGGTATGGTCAGCAAGTGGTTGGGGGAAGTTATAGATGCATTTCCCATCACAATTACATTGATGGTATGTGTCTGGGCAAAGATGGTCTCTTGGGTGTGACATCCACCATTCAACCTTGGCTGCTAATTGGGGTTCTTCCAGAATGTGACCACTGATTATGCAATCTATCTGATCTGGTGGGAGCTCAGGGTGGACCTAGCAATATATTCAGGCTTCCATTAAACAAATACCTATACATGCATGGCATACCTTGAAAACTATATGTGCATGGGGTAGGCCATGTTTCTGAAACTCTACCACTTGGATAATGTAGAGGAGTTTGCTGAAGTGCTGCTGTAATAGGTGATTGAAGTGCTGCAGTCATGCCTTAAAGACTTGTGCAACAACCACAGGAATATCTGAGGCATCCTGGCCCCCTCTGCAGCATTCTCTAATCTCTGGCCAGTTGGAATTGCATGTCATTGTTGTGAAGATAGTGGCTTGACCATGAACTCGAGCAAGGGCAAGTGCATCTGCAGTTTGCTCACTTGCCCATTTGCATGATCCAATGAAGCTTGCAGGTAGGTCAATATTGATGGGCCCCTCATCATCTTCACTATCTTCTCTGTCTTCATTGTGATCATCAGATGGGTGAAGTCCTTCTGCACAATGTTCTCTTGCATGTCTGATATAGTCAAGACATTGTTCCTCAATTCTGGAGAAGCTGTCACAAATGTATTCATTGGCCAATCAACCGAAGCATAGGAATTGGTCCTCCATTATTAGGCAGGAGAAGTACCACTGACATTGGGTAACACCATATGCATTTACATAGTGTTGTTGTATTCTGGCCTGTTGGCCATCATTCTCTATGATGCCCCATCCTGGTGTCCCATGAGGAAACAGCAAGGGATACTGCAGCAGCTCATAATGCTGGCTCAGGATGCTGATATATGATGGCTGATCATCCCCTAGAAAATAAATGAGCCAAGTTTCATATGTGAAAGGAGCAACATACCCAGATGCCATATCAGGATACTATGTGGATTGACCAATGTTGAATTGTTAGCATGCATGATTGCTGCAAAGTCTCCAGCTGCAGTGAACTCAGGGAGCTCTAGCATAGCCATATCTGGTAAGGAATCATCTTGAAAGTGAAGAAGTTCACAGATGTATGGGTTATGGCATTCCAATGCTTCTGAGACTGCTGCAAGCCAATCTGGAGATATGTTCATCCTGTGCCCTCTATCTGTCCTCTCCTGCTGATCATAAAGGAACCAATGGATCAAGTGTGTTGGGTTTGCCACATCTAGCATGCAATGATAGGTGTGACCTGTGAGAACCATGTTGGATGGGGGCTGGAGTCCTTGCACAAAGCCCTCTGTTGTCCCAATTGCAGTCAATGCAAAGAGGCCATTGAGTTTTTGAGACAGGGCAGACAGATGATTGCTTTGCAGAAAGATGTTGTAGGAAGCAGGTAGCACAGGTAGCCATGGTAACACATATGTCCCATTCTTGCAGCAAAATGTATTTGCCTCAGCACTGAGAATCCAGGGAGAGTCTTAGTGTTAGACATGTGTAAGGGCTCACTCAATAATAGGACTGACCTGAGGAGCATTGCACTGCAGTAAAGACAGACCCTGTTCCACTGTGAGATAGCATGCTGCCGGCCAGCTGCAGTGGAGGATTTTGGGAAGAGATGCCACCATGATTTGACCTGTCTGGGTGGTTGGTTCATTTGCTGTGTTCTGCTGCCAGGGAAGTTTTGTGGCAGTATAGGCAGGATACCCTCAACATGGTTAGTTAGTGCCCATGTTATTCTGAGCTTCCAGATGCTGCTGTCTCTGCTGATTTCTATACCTGGCCTGTCGATCTCTTCTCATAGCTTGATACTGGTGCCACTGTTCTTCTGTCATATTCTGTTCTCAATGTTGACATTGTCCTCACTCTCTTTGGCACCAAAGAAGGCAGGCTTCTTCTGTCTCCTGTTCTCTTCTCGCACAATGCCTTTGGGCATTGGCCTCTCTTCTATGGATGCCATGTGCTCCATGTGCCTGAGGAGGGTGCTGTTCATCTTCTAGGGGCATCTCAAGCCAGTCATTGGGAGATGGGAGCTATGAAAGCCTGCCATCTCTATTTGACCTCTCCACAAATATGTCTCAGTGGGCCTCTCTTGCCCTGACTGGTGTGAGGAAAGAAACAGGGTACAGTGTGCTCATTCAATGCAAATTCTGAGAGCCAGTTCCACCTCGGACAATCATACAGAAGGCAACTATCTTGATGTGCATCAAGGATGTCTGGTCTGCTTTCTCAGTGAACCTGTTTCACCATTGCCTTGGTGATCAAGGCTAAGCTCTGTTGCAACTTCAATTCCTTCAGCCTGACCATTTTCTTGTCTCAAAGGTATCTGCCCTATTGAGGTGGTTGGTGATCCAGCTGGAAAGGAGTGTTGATCTGCAAAGCAGAGTGAGACCACCAAAAGGCTGATTTCAATGGTGTAGCTGGTGCTGGCAATGGTGCTGATGATGTGGTTCCAGAGAGATAGTCATAATCAAGAATCTGTAGGATAACAATTCAACAATAAATATTAACTGTGGAAAACTGTCTCTTACCCAGAGTGAGAATTGCTTAGAAGCCAGAGTTGAGTCTTCCTGTGAAAGGGATCTGCTGGTAAGAACTCCAGTCACATGCAAAGTTGCATTTGAAGTGACACAGGTGGTTGATTTAGCAAACCACCCTTCATCTGGAAAGTAACACCAAAAGTGAGAAGCCTTCTTGCCAGTGGAAATCCATGGCATGGCATCCATATTGAAGATGCAAGCATGAACATTGAAAGGCTGTGCTGCAATGCAGACTACAGGAGGGATTGGCAGTTTCTCATGGGAGAGCGAAAGAAGCTGGCCAAACAACCAGCACCTGCCATCATATTAACTCAGGAAAACATACCACCAAGCAATCCAGCTCAAACTCAAAATCATCCATATTGAAGCCATCACCAACAACCATAGAGGTTGTCCTTGATGCAATCTTGGCTGATGCTGTATGTACCAACTTCCAGCTCCAATGCTCCACTGGGCAGGAAATAGTGCAAGACACCAACCACATCATCAGTCATGAGGATGTTGTCAAGGTTGCCAGCTACAGGTGCCATGGGTAAGGCTATGCTGCAGGTTAGAGTACATGAGCCAGCTGCAGATGGATGCCAATCATAGCAACCTGCAATAGCAGTGAGGATAACTGACATGGCGAAAGATTATTGAGGGGATAGAGTAAGGGAGTTCCTCCAGTTTGCCATCCATCTTTATGCAGTAGCTGGTAAACACTTGACTCAGTATTGTGAGACAGGGTACATCTTTGGCGAACATCAGAGACAGTAATCTGTACCACCACAAAGAAGGACACACAATGAAACACCCCCCACAACAGGCAAGACATGCCAAAGTATCACATGTTACCCTCCCGAATAACCAATCATGTGTGACACCTTCAGACATCCAATGAGATGCCAAACCATGTCTACTATTAACCATACCAAAGTTAGCACCATGGCAATCACAAATCAATCACTGAGAACTGACCAAAAAATGTGAAAGTCTACACTTAGGGAGGTGATGGAAAAATAGGTAGCATGTATCATCAAAGAGGACCATAACATGTGGTCACTATACTAAGCTACTGTCTTTCTATAATCTTTGCAAAGATTGGCATCCGTAAGGCCAGAAAACACATACCTAGTTCCCCTAAAGTATGTGGTGTGATGTGCCAAGTGCCAGGTGTCGATAAACAGCAACTGGCCTGGACAAAGTGGGATCTGAATCCCTAGCTGAGGGAGGACCAAATAGGCAGTGGTGAAGTTGCTGAGGACAAACAGGATACTGTACTGATTGTCATCATCATTCAAATCAATATGGGGCACAGGGGCATGGCCCTCTCTGAAGGCCAGCATGGGCCAGGCACATTGTCAAAGCTGAGGTCTATCAGCCAAAGTATCAGCCAATGCTGAGTGAGAATAGGTCCAGTCCAGGATCCTGCTAAAGTGTTAGGAGTAACCCATCTAAAGGATGTCAAAGGACAAACCTCTTTCTCTCCTCATATACCTCAGGTTGATGACTATGCAACAACCTCATAGCCCTTTTGCCCACCACTGTGTCCATAACCTCCAAAAGGACATCCATCCACCTCTTCACCAAAGGATTCTGGTTAACCAAATCTCTGCTAAAGGCAGGCACTGGGCTGGATCTTCTCCAAACACCCAAGTGGAGTCCTGGTACTGATGAGCAACTGAACTCTTCCTCCTGTCTTAGGTAAGACTTGGGAAGTTTTGAGTAGAAGTCTTTGGTGAGATTGAGCAAGGTGTCCAGATGCTGAGATGGAACACCATCATGAACTCAAAAGAGAGGACAATCTAGTGTCACTCCCTTGGGTAGAGGCTGGGCTGGATTGACCCTGTACACCCAATCACTGGTCTCAGGAGCACAGGGAATGGGTGTAGGAAGGGGGTTGTGCAAAAAGGCAGCCATGAGAGAATCCAAGACCATTGCATTGCTGGAAGGACATCTGATGAACAGGTCTGGGTAGGAGGGAATAAGTTGAACATCTATCTGTCATGTGAGTATACAGGAGATGCAACCCAAAGTATAGCAAGATGAACCATTATCCCCCAAGCCCCGGGTCTGGCACCTCTCAAGCCAACCCATATAGCTGTGCAATTTCATCACATCACTCTTGTGCTTTCTCCTCTTGTTATGGGGCAAAGGTCTGTCTGGAGCATCCATATCAGGCACCAGAAGGGAAACACAGGCTGGGTCAGACATGCAGTCTGTCCACAACACCCAGAAAACAACAGCAAAGCAAGGACAAACAAAACCATGTTGAATGATGGACAGCCCAAAGAGTGGCAGCAAAAAGTTTTACAGGGGGAAGCACCACCCTAGCACCCTGCCCTGGAGCAGACTGCATTGCCAGCCTCCCTCATTACATTCATTCTACTGTGCATTGGCACTGAAGCTAAGTCCCTTCAGGAGTCCCCCAGGTCATGCCAATCATGACCTAGGGCAGGCAGTGAATTACCTTGTGTGGAGCTGAAAACCATATCTATTTTATTAACTTATTTACAAGCCCTGAACCAAACTGTCACAGTACCCACATGTAATTCCTTACCAAAGCATTCAAATGTCATTGTTTGCTGAAAATCATACAAGAGCTGGAATAAGGTGCTTGAAGCACTGATGAAACAGTGATATCTAGTCCCTACAACAACAAAAGCCAGGCCAAGCAGGCTCAAAATATTTTACAGAGACTGGAAATCATGTTGATATGTACACAATGCAAATCTACAATCAGGTACTTACCTAATCCAAATTCTCATTGTCAGATTTACTTCCAGCCAAATGATTCACAAGCTCCTTGTCACTGTTGTCAATATCATCATCATCAAGCTGTACTGCAGCTTGCTCCATGGCTTTATTGGATAAAATGCTTCTCACCAAAGGCTGAGGGCCTACATCTGGGCCCAGGGTTCTTGACCCAGACAGGTGATGTTCATCATGAGCTTTTTTCAAGACCAAGAATTGCTTGGCACTCCTTGTGTATGACTTAACAATGGCCCTGGTGGCCCAATCATTCTCAAACCATTGCAAGTACCAAATCTTGTGTTGAGCCTACTTCAAGGTAAATACATGTTGTCATTTAGCATGGAGGACAGTACTCACTTCCTTGTATATCTTTGCCATCACCTCTGGGTAGAGTTTGGTGATGGTTTTGTCTCCACAGACATTGTACTTGTTGCTGATCTGTCAGACTTGTTGCTGTAGAAGAGCTTGGGTTAGTAGGTAGCTATAATAGCAGGTAAGAGTGGCTTACCTGAAGAGAATTGTACTCTCTCTTGTTCCCAGAGAGCCCCATTTCTTCCTGCAGGCAATATCCACCTGCCCCCTTATGACCAGGTTGCCCCAAGGGCTTAGGGATGACCTTCAGAGGCAGAGGTGCCTTGTGCTTTGCCAGCTTGGCTATGAGTGCCTTTCAAAGTTTCTCCTTATCTGCTTCAATAATGTCAGATATGTATGTATGTGTGCAGTGTTCAAGACATACCTTTCATAGACATAATGATTGCCCCAAGCTCTACAATCCTTGCATTCAACTCAATAAGTTCATCCTTCTTTGACTTCTTCTTGGAGAGGAACTTCTGCATGTCAAGGCCATTGTCGAGCTGCTTGAGAGGCTGCTTCTTGGTGTGCTTGGGCAGGGGCTCGTCTTCTTTGATATCAGATACTGACAGGGCATGCTTCTTGGGCTCTACCAGGGTTTCAATGGGGTCTTCATCAAGGTCATCCTCAGTGGAGAGGGCAAGTGCAACAGAGGTAGCATCATGAAACAGGGCAGGCAGGTTCTCCTTGTTCCCTTTCCCCTTGCCGCTGACTTTCTTCTTTGATGAAGTGTTTGTTGGGGGCAGAACGTCTGTAATCATGGCATCGGACTCATTGCAGTTGCATGTACAATGCATACCAGCCATCCTTGGAGAGGTGTGGAGGGGGTGGGAGCACAGTGGTGGAAAGCAGCTGTGAAGAAGTTGAGGAAGAGGGAGTCGCTGGGAGGGCTGTCAGCACTCTCAGGTGAAGGGGCCTGTTTGAGGAAGATGCTGAGGGAAGGGGTGTCAGTGAGGTCTGAGATCCTGGGCATAGGATGGGGAGAAAGGGACACAAGCTTGTCAGTCCCATTATATACTTCTCAAGCAGAAAGCTGTGATAGCAAAATCAGTCACATACACAGATCATGTTACACACCAACCACAAACAAGGGCAAAAATAAACCCAATATGGAAATTCTGAATTGATGAATCACTGACTTTTTTTGGTCCTGGAGAGTGGGGCCTGCCATTTTGTTTACCTCTCACCATGGTAAAGGCAAAGGCAGAGGTCCGTCAGAAACATTGAAAAGGTCCTTGCTCTCACTGTGGCAAAATGTTGTCTTGCACCCAGAGATGGCAGCATTGTCAGTTGGCTGAAGCACTAGCCCTAAAGAAGGTCATCATCACCTGGCAGGAACAATCAAAGGAAGAGATGACTTGACTGGGGCGCAAAATACCACCTGCAAAGGATCTAAAGGATCTGTGGAATGAGCTGTTTGGCAGTGAAAGGGAAGGGGTTGGGTCCCAGATGTCTCTGCCAGCAGAAGAACCCAGATTGGGGCAGGAGGAGCCAGAGCTGGAGCCAGAGCTGGAGCTGCTGCAGCAGGAGGAGGAGGAGGAGGAGGAGGAGGAGGAGGAGGAGGAGGAGGAGGAGGAGGAGGAGGAGGAGGAGGAGGAGGAGGAGGAGGAGGAGGAGGAGGATTGGGAGTGAGAATGGCAGATGCATGATGGTGAGGGGGAGGGGGAGGGGGAGATGGAGGGGAGACCTCTGGCATTGAGGAGTTGGATGAGGAGATTGATCTTGAGTCAAGAATGATACCTGGTATGTAATCTGTTCCAAACAGCTTGGGTGCTGCTCACACAATCCAGATAACCTGTCAGCAGAGGATGAGAAGATATTCACTGCATTCTATGTGAAAATGAATGGACATTTCACAAATGCACAGTACAACACCCTCAACTTCACCTATCCTGATGTCTTCTACGATCTCCCCTATATTGAATGACACATTCAACACATCTCTGGAATGAAGCCCATCACTTACAATTGCTGCATCAATTCCTGTGTGGCATACATAGGTGCCCTTGTCAAACTCAAGTGTTGTCCACACTGCAGTGAACCAAGGTTCAAGATGAATGGCAGGCCTGCACAGCCATATCATTATCTACTGATCATCCTCAGCTTCAAGCTCAATATGCTAATGAGGAAAGAGCAACTACCCTTTCTTCATATCAAGCCCAGCAAAATCCCCACTCACTCAAGATGACAGACATCTTCCAGGGAAGGACATATTGCAAACTGTGCAAACACCATATTTCTGTCAACAGGAAGACCTTGAAGACAAAATATTTTGACACACCACAAGACATAGCCTTAGGTTTGTCAACTGATGGTTTTGTCCCTTTCAAAGGCCCAAGAACAACTGCATGGCCAACAATCTTGATCAACTACAACCTGCCACTGCAAGACAGGACACACATGAAGAACTTGCTTCGAATTGGTTGCATCCCAGGACCCAAGATGGTCAAAGATCTCAATTTGTTCTACTTCCCCTTGGCAGAAGAGCTCATTCTCCTGGCCAAAGGTGTGAGGACCTATGATGCCTCAAAGCATGAGTTCTTTACCTTGCAAGCACACCTGATCATGCTCTTCAGGGATATGCCAGCAGTCGCCAAGCTGATGCATATGAAGGGACATGCTGGAAACCAGCCATGCAGATTTTGCAATATCAGTTCAGTCAATGCAAATGGGCAGAAAGGCATACCTTTCAACTGACAATCCTTTTGTTCCTCTTCATCTACAGCTCCGGCCCAGTATGATCCACTGAATCTCCCTCTTCACTTGCATGACTCAATTCTCTTTGAGGCCAAATCAGTCATGCAGGCTGAGAGCCATGCTGAAGCAGAGCATCATGCAAAGGCATCTGGAATCAATGGAATCAGCATCTGGCAACACTTTGGGAGCATCATCTGACCAACCTCATTCCCTCTTGACTTCATGCACCTTGTTTTTGAGAATGTTGTACCCCTCCTCCTTGATCTTTGGCTTGGCATGAGCAAACACTGTGTTGAGGGGGATGCATTCACCTTACTGCATGCAATTTGGACCAACATTGCCAAGCAAGTTGCCATGGGGGGTGGGGGAAGAGCAGGTTCTCCATGCACATAGCCAAGAACATGATCATGGAAGGGCTCAGCTATGTTCTTGGTCCAGGAGGGATCAGCGAGCAGGTTTGGCACCTTCTTGGGAGTTGCAGGCACTGTTCTTGCCACCATAGACTCTGACATTGTCCCACCATCCAGCTTGATGGGGATGGACAAAGTGGCAGCTCTGGGGTAGTACCCAGGATAGTGCCACCATTCTGCAGCATCTTGCTTGTTGGCATCTGCTGCAGATAACTGTGGGGTGGGAAAGGCCTGGCTAGGTCCCAGAGCACCAAATTGATCTTGAAGGCCGCAACTGTCAGGGCACCAGCT
>NW_024467216.1:134315-165973 GCF_000292625.1 Dacryopinax primogenitus | reverse complement strand
ACTCTTAGGTGAGCAGACTTAGTCAGCCTGTGTTGCCCTAACAATGACAAGGATGAGGTGGTGGTGGCAAGGATGAGGTGGTGGTGGCAAGGATGAGGTGGTGGTGGCAAGGAGGTGGTGGTGAGAAAATGGTGACTCACAGGCCACTGGAGCAAAGCTCATGAGGGCACATGGGAGCAAAAATCATGTGTACACAGAAGCAAAAGATGATGTGGCTTTTTGGTCTTAAAAGCCACATCTATTGCTCCCATGCACGTGATAATTTGCTCCTGTGATCACATGATCTTTGCTCCCATGGCCTGTGAGTCACCATTTTCTCACCACCACCTCCTTGCCACCACCACCTCATCCTTGCCACCACCACCACCTCCTTCTCCTTGTCATCATCATCATCATCCTCCTCTCCTCTCCTCTCCTCTCTTCATCATCTCCTCATCATCTTCTCCCTCAACAATGTCAATGCTGTTTTGCTTCCCCTCCCCTCCCCTGTGAGCACTACTCAGGTGCTCTAAGTAGCCATATGTGCATGAAGAAAACAAGTGTCATACCCCTCTCAAGTGAACTACCAATTATGGTGTTCACTCACCATGCTCCCCCTCCCTCTCTACAAGAACCTACAATACCTTTCCTTGACTATGTCTACCATCAATAACACAGACTGGTTTGTCATCCCAGAGAGCGTCGACTATTTACTCACCCAGCTCAACATTGACCTAATCCCATGACCGGACCTGACTAAGCCTTTGCTCAACACAACCTTCAAGAAGTGTTGCCCACCATCATATGCCAGAAGTCAAAGGCAGGAGGACTTCAACAATGCATTGGAGGACCATATCCTAACTGTGTACAAACAATGGGAGGTCCTTCTCTGTTGGCAGATGCACTGCAGGGAGTTCATCTTCCAGAAAGGTGCACATACATCTACCTTCTGACCATAAACACTACTAACCTCTTTGCAGGCATAACCTATCTCGAATCCTGCATGGTGCCTGAGAGACAAGCATCCGCACTGTCCATGATGTATGATGCCTTCCAGCACTGTGTGGAAGCCAAGTCTTCCCTGCCTGACCTGCTAGCAGTGTTCCCTATTCTGGAACAAATGGCAGCTGAATGACAAGTATGCTGCTCATCCTCTCTGTGGGCAGTAGCTGTTCACAAATGGGAAGGCATGCTGGGCATGGCACTTTGGCAACGAAAAGTCCTTGACAATGACTGGGACAACAGACCCAGAGCACCTGCCCCCTCTGCCTTTCCCAAATGCAAACTTAAGCCATTTGCCTGCATCATTTCCCCCACCCTCTCCCACAAAGAATCACCAAACATCTGAGTTCAGCACAAATTTTGTTCTGGATAAAGGTTGGTGGCCTCATGGGCAACTATGGGAGATAGCCTACCCATTGCCAGATGGCTTCAACTACCTTCCCCTTTGACTTCACAATCCCATAAGCTCTGTGATGCAGAAGAAGATGCACCCAGTGGGTTGCCATCACTGGTCTCCATGACAATCAAACTGGTCAAGATATTCACCTCCAAACCAGTATCAGAGGGAGAGATCACCAGCTCCTTGCAGATGTAGAGATCATCCTCCATAATCCAGGTCACCTTCTCCCTACAGCCATTGCAGGTGATACCGTAGCCAAAGCCACTCAGCCTTGCCCTCACCCCACAGCCATCACAGGTGTGACTGTACCTGAAGTCATTCTGCTTTGCCCTCATGAAGGTGTCACTATGTCTGCTACCCCTCTCCTGCTTCCAACATCACAATGAAAGCACGACTGCCCTCCCTTCACCATGTCATATGTGAGTCTGTAGCTGCAGTGCCTCTTAATCATGCTCATTCTGTTGCCAACAGGAAGAGCATGATATTGCAACACAAAGACCTCTGCAGAGAGATGGATGAGCCCATGGAGGTGGTGTTGGAGACAGAGGAGATGAAGGCAGAGCTGGAACAGATGACACAGCAGCTGGAGGAAGTGCAACAGAGGCAGAAGGAGCAGCAGCAGCAGCGACTGCGGGAGTGGGATAGCTGGCAGATCTGGCAACAGCTGCAGGAATCCCTGCAGCTGCAGCAGGAGAAGCTGCAGCAGGAGCAGGAACAGGAATGGCAGGAGAAGGAGTTGTGGGAGGAGGAGGACATCTTCCTGGAGCAAGAGGACTCCCCGGAGCAGGACACTGTCATGGACATCAAGGTGGCTGCTGTCATGGAGCAGGAGGGACCAGAACAAACCTCTGTGTTTGGGAATGCTGCCCCTCCCCTCCCCCCTCCTCCCATCAGTGCTACTTCTGCATTCCTGACTTGATGCCCAGTGTCACCAAATGACTCCCTCAGCTCGTACCGCACTCCCAGTCCTGTCCCTATCCTTTCAAGATTGCCTTGCCCTCCAACACCATCTCCCCCTCAGGTGGCTGCCATCATGGAGCAAGGGGAACCAGAATGAACCTCTCTGTCTGGGAATGCTGCCCCTCCCCTCCCCCCTCCTGTCAGCACTACTCCTGCATTCCCAACTCGATGCCCAGTGTCACCAATTGACTCCCTCAGCTTGTACTGCACTCCCAGTCCCATCCCCATGCTTCCAAGATCACCTCACACTCCAACACCACCTCCCCTCCATCTCCACCACCACCTCCACCACAGCAAGCCTTTTGGCCTCTGCTTTGTAGGGGTTTGCCTTACCACCCCTCTGATCCCAGCACTTGCAATGATGACAATCCAAACTGCATACTGCTGCCGGTGCTGGAAGATTGGAGACCTCTCATTTTTGACAAGGGGGGCTGGGATAGCTACCAGTTCCCTATGCCTCCTCCTCCTCATCCTCATCCTCTGTTGGAGTTCTGGGAGGATCCAGCAGTCATGAACCTGGGACCTCCCCCCCCTCATCTTGGTTTCAGCAAGGTGAAAGAACCTGTCAAGAAGCCTGCCCCCCCCCCCAAGAAACCTCTCAACAAATCCAAAGACCTTGTCATTTTTGATGAGAAACTGGTGTTGGTAAGTCAGTATCCTCATTGCACCACCCAATAGCTCATGACAGATGGTAACTTCATTCAGATGACTGGCATCCACCTGTTGGCATCATTGACCTCACCATCAATCACAGTCATGGTAACAGGGATGAATGGGTATTCAAGGGAGCAACACACCAGGTTTCTCTGTTAGCTAAGGATGTCCAATGATTTGGAGATATCATTGGCTGGTTGAACAACTGGAACATCAGCCACACAGTTGCACTGTTCCAACAAGGTTGGCCTGCTTCCAACCCCACAGTTCCCACCAAGCCCCCCCCCCCAGCAAGAAGAATGGAGAGGCTTTTAGTTGCAAAGTCTTCTCCTCTTATGTGTGGCCTGACTTTGACACATACTTGAGGACAAAGTGGATGGAAAAGCATGTTGCTAAGAAACTCCACTGAAAAGTGTTCAATATAGAAGCATGCTGGGAACATTCAGAGTGGCTATTCCCCCTCCACATGGTGTATCACTGGGTTCTGGGGTGTGTGGACTTTGTTGAATGCTGCATCATTATATATGACTCACTGTGTCACCATTGGAGGTTGGCTGTTATGGTGCATCCTCATGTTTATCTCACATAGCCAGTACTGATTAGACATGCAGATGATAAAGTGTATGGTGATGGCAATCACTGAGGAATCTTCCCAGGACCAGCCTGGGTGCTTATGGGTAGGCTGGGAAGCACACATGGCCTCAGTATGTGTGTTCACCCCCCCAGGGCAGAGAATATTGTTAAATATGATCTAGGTCCTGGAACAACAGAATGGCCATGATTGTGGGTTGTGGGTGCTAGCCCAGATAATGGCAGTCATGCAGGGTGTTGACCAGATGTCCATGACTGATGCAGAGATGCCACAGTTCTGTCACTGGTTACATGACAACATGGAGAGTTTGCCATATGCACCAGTAGCACCACATGCACCAGCAAAAGAGGAGAGCGTGCTCTTGGACTCAAATGAGACCATGTTAGAGTTGGTGGACTTGGACAAGGCCATGGATCTCAATTAGGTAGTCATATATGCATTACTTACAATTACACTTCTTGCTCTAGAGAAGTGGAACACTTTTTTCTGGTACATATTATATTTTGTAGTATTAGGAATCCATATGCTCAGTACCCTCTGCTCTCTCAGCATGACTTTCAGCACTTGAAGCACCTGTACTGAATAATAGGAGTTCAGGCCCTCTTGCTGACCCATGACCTAAGGGACGGAAGTGTGACATTCCAGCGTTTGAGGGCCTGGTTGACCCTACCTCTTGCGAGCCCAGTGTCTTCCAGAAGGAATATCAGGACAGCCAATCAGACAGGGTCGTAAGAAGTCTCATGATGACGAGTTTACGGATTGGACCAAAGGTTCGGTTGCCGGGAAACCCAGGAGACATGACAAACGGGAAGAGACAAAGGAGGAGAAATAATCCGGGAAACGAGAGTCGTCCGACTTTGATAGCCGAGTATGATTGGAACGTAGGCTCTGCCGAACTACGTCGCAATCAGTTTGAGAGACCAAATTGTGAGAGCGAGCGATTGGCCGTGCAATTCTGACCAGTTCAAGTAGATTGAACGCTGTGTTCAATTGTTCGGAGGCTGGATCGGCCCCTAACAACGAATGAAAGGAACTGCGTCGCGCACGAGAAAAGATCGTTTATTTGTGGATCCCCCTCACCTTCCGTCACGTTCTGTATGAGCGCTTTCACAAAGCTATTATGTGAACATATACGGGTGAGAAGTGCGCCGATATTAGTCCAACCTCCAGGGACACAGTTACAAGATGCACCTTTACATTCCTGCCTCCACTCTTTTGATCCATCAAGTTCTCCTCAGCTTCACGGTCTCTCACGTGCAGCTGGCGAACCTCCATTCCAGCTACCGACCCCATAGTCCCGCCCACATCCTCCCCGCCTGCATACTCACCCCTTCCCACGTATCCGGCGCTGGCCTCACATCCAAAAAGAACGATACCTGGCCATTTGCGTCTTTCATCGGATGTGGAGCACCAGCAGTACCTTGTGCCCCGGATGAAGGTGTAGGCGTAGGGCGCCCAGCGTAGAAGTCGATAATATACCGGATCTGGTGTCCACACCGGTCCACAATCCAGTCATGTCGGTCAAACGGCGCCTGATACCTGCACCACAGTCAGCTTGCGTGATCAGGTAAAGACCAGACGTGCCCTAGCATGACCCTTCCCCATGCTCTCCAGGTTTTCTCCCTCGGTTTGCCTTTGAACGAATGCAGCTTCACCCCTCCGCATACTTCCCCTCCCCTCCCTCGTTCCCAGGCAAGAACCTCCCCCCATGCCCGCTCATTCACCGCATTATGGATAGGCACTACGACAGGCATGTCCCCCGCATCTGGTGGGGAGGCGTAAGCGCCTTGCGAGTGTTTCCTCGACATGGCGGAGTAGAACTGGGATTGGCTCGGGTAGACCCAGTTCGAGTCGGTGTCAGTTCGTGGAATGGAGGAGGTTTCGCGCTCTGTTGGGAGAGAGGATGGGTGAGGCGAGGAAGTAGGATGGGTTCCGGAGGTGTGCTGGGCTAGCCAGGCAGCGCGCGTGTTATGGTCCACTGGGCATTTGGCCTGCTCTGGCGGCGAGGAGGTGGATGGGCTCGACATGACACAGCCTACGACGGCGGGGATGAAGCGCTGTCGTTGTCAAGGGTAGGATTTGTAGTGTTGTGGGAGAAAGGTAGGATGAAGAACACAGTACAAGTTTATGAAAAAGTTGTCAGGGTCCCATTATTCATTCATTTTCAACTGACGACATCATCCAAAGTCAGCACTTTAACCACTTAGACAATCCACAACGGAACAATGTCGTATATCATCCGTCCCATATGTTACAAGCAGAGCAATCGCAATCGTAAGCGTAAATACCATTCCATGCAATGCCGAGACTTTCCGGAACCCGCCGAAGTCCTTTTCTCACAGGCCGATGGCGTTCTTGACCAGTTGCCGTGCGTAGGGGATATATGACAGGCAGTACCTATCCCGGGTCGGTCAGCCTTCATAGTGTCTGGACAGGGGAGGGGAACTTACCACGTGTACGCGAGATACTCGACGATGACGAGGATGATGGCCATGAGCTACATGATGTGCGTGAGAAGGCCGCAGGAAGGATCGGAGGACAGAGACGCACCTGGCTGTGAATCACGAATGCCGCGATGAATGTGAGCACAATACAAGCCAGGAACACTATAGTGGCGACAATGCGGACAGGCGCGAACATCTATTTGACCGGTCAGCGCCACTCCTCTTATTCCTTACTGCAACAGGTGAGAAGGCATACCAGCTTCGCTTGACGGAGGAACTGGGAAGGACTTAGTCACGGAAAGTAAGAGGCATGTAAGAGTACACACTCCGATGAGGAACCCAGTCCCAATTAAGGTGATCACTATGCCGATAGTATACAGCACTGTCCGAGCCAATGAGCACCCGCACTTCCTGTCACTTGATGGAACTCACAGGCAAATGTCCATAGCTGGCCTAAGAAGAGCAAGATCGACCCCAGGAGAGATAGAACAAAGCCGATCGCCAAGCTACGCGACTTGTCAGCCTCTTTCCCCCTCTCCATCCACAGACAGATAGTCAGAGCCCTTACCATCCTCCAAAGCAGTAAAATCGCTGTATGCGTGACAGCTGGAGGAATTCAAATGCCGGATCTGGTTCCTGCAATGGGAATGAGAACCAAGCTGGAGATAAGATGGCGGGAAGGACACACGGGCTCAAGCTGCAACCTATCCTGCGCTGCTTCGAGGTTGAACCATCCTTTCGGCATCGTGTGTTTATTGTAAGAGTAATTTCAATTTAAGCAGATAGAGTCGTAACAGTATGCGTATAAAAGCAGGAAGAAAAGACGTGCAGGATGCAGTAGGTTCGTGAGAGTGATTTCAATGGTTGGCTTGTGTTGCGACACGGTCGGCTGCCAAGGATATCTGTGCCCAGAGAGGCGGTGCGATCCCGCACTGCGGAAAAACTTGCGGAGAAGATGCACTTCTGCGTGACATGTTTCGTGTTGGCACACGACATCGCTTTTAACATTGAACTAGAAATACAGTAGTAAATGGCCATTATATACGTTTCTCCAGCCTTATAGGTATATCCCCAGGTCCCAGGACAATACGCATCCGTACAGACCGGTCAAGCACCCTCTCTTTCCAGTCTCTTAAGCTTTCTCCCCCCCGCTTCACAGGCACGATCTCCCATCTGTTCAGCAACATGCACAAGAATGCCATCATCTCTGTCATGGCGAAGTATCTTCCTAAGCACATATGTATGCCATGACCAAAGGGAGCCAGATCCGTAGAGATGAGATTTTTTCCTGCCCAACGAGAGGGCAAGAATGTGTGTGGCGAGACGTATGCGTCCGGATCGTACGATATCCCAATGAGGTCGCCTACAAAGAGGGTACCCTTAGGTAGGGGGATTGCATCTGCTAACCCTGGGATTTGGAGCACGCTATCCTCGGTGGAGCGGCGTAGGACTACTGGGGCGACCGCTGTGGCGAGGTCAGCTGGAGGGGAGGGCGGAAGAGGTATGAATGGACGTACGGAATAGCCTCAGAGTCTCTATGATGCAGTCGTACACTGGGCGCAGCTCATCCATCCGGTCCCACATCTGTATCTCCCAGTTAACGCCGCCAATGGGCGAAGAGGAGAGAACTGACGTTCGCAACCTTGTCTTCTGGGCACGTCTCCCGCACGAACGCAGCGAGACGCTCCTGTTCCTCCGGATGACAAGCCAGCAACCCGACTGCATATGCCAACACACGCACAGTCGTCTCTACGGCGGAAACATCTCATTAGGGAAATGCACACACGGTAAAGTGTGGCGTGTACCGTGCCCGGCGAACAAGAGGATGAACACGTTGCTTAACAGCTCCGCATCGCTCAGAGCCTTTTCCGGGACTTCCCGCGCGTTCGCAGCAAGCAGATGGTGGAAGATGTCACCATTCCCCTCCTGGTCCCTCTCTGACGCAGCTGCGCTCCCCTCCCGCGTACGACGGTCATCAATCTGCGCGTGCATCGTCCGCAGCAGCAACTTCTCCGCAGCCTTGACCTCCTTGAACCTACCAATCTCTGTCAACGCATATCTCGATTCGGCATGCCATACTCACTTCTGAATTGGAAGACGGAAGACCCAGCTGGGTAACATCGTTCGTACCATGGGATTCTCCCCGGTGATTCGGAACGCCTCGCGAAGGCTCATCCCATCCTCCCCTACGACCTTACGAGTGTCAGCCTCTCCGGAGATCCCGAACCCGGCACGGCCGATGATGCTGAGAGTGAACTTGGATTTGGTTAGTGGAGGAACAGAATGATGGAAAGCAAGCTTGCCTTTCCCGTGCTCGTCTTGACATCAGGAATATGCACAGTCTTCGTCCCCTCCCATCCTTCTTCAATGCTCATCTCATCCCAAACAGCCAGAGACTCTTCCCATACACGGCGATTTCTTTCTTCTGGATCAGTATTCTCAGATCTGCGAAGTCCGAGATTGGCTTACAACTGGTTGTTGAACGCAGGCCCAACGATCCTCCTATGCCTAGGATAGGTGTCCATCTGCGCTGTGGCGACATTGAACGCTCCTCGAGGGATACTTTCCCCACCAACAGTTCAGCGGCTGCCCTCCTTGAGAGCACAAAGCGCACTTTTGAATCTCCCCCGTCTTCTTCGTCCGGTCCCACCGCGCCTTTGGTCCGCTGACTTGGGAAATCACCTCAAAGGACGAGGAAAAAATAACATAGTTTCCATCCAGCCAGCCTATAGCGGCAAATGTCTTGGACTTGTTTCGAAGGTAGACTGCAGCGCATTTAGTTCGCATTGCAGTTTCTTGAACGACGAAAGTGACTTACGAAGTCCGCGTTGGTGCCAGGTGTTTAGCAAGCCAGGATTCCACCAGGAAGAGGGGAAGAATATGCCTGGGAGCTTGAATGGTGCAAATGGGTATAGGACAACTGGCAGTGAACCAACGGCCTTAGAAAGTGTATCAGGATTCTACTTTCTCGTCAGAGTATCTTGAGACTAACCTTTCTCGCTGTTCGATATGATCGTATCCGTCCAAACAGAATGTGAGCAATGATTAATGCCACTAGCAGAGTCTTCAGCATGGACAAGTTGATTCCAGACATGGCACAGGCGATGAACGGTCACATTGAGAGTGAACTGATTTTGATTGTACATGTCCAGCGCGGGGATAAGATAATTCCCTCAAGGGCTTCTTGTTCGATCATCTTCAGATCCTGATGACGTAATGCCGACGGTCTCCAAGGCTGCTGTGGATACGGTGCTTCGCGAAGTCTCTTGCTGTTGAGAAGCCTTCACCACAATCGCTGATGTCTGGAGACGTGGGGTAAGTGTTGTCCACCACGATGGCTGTCCATCAGACAATTTGTATTGCCCTATCACCGCCTCTAGCCTGCGGGATGCAACCGTCGCGGATAGTTTCGGGATGTTCACGTCGTCCAGAAATCCCGTTTCTATTTATATGGCAAGCATCCTTTCAACCAGCCTCAACCAGGAATCATCGCTCGGCATCTGGCTCCTGGCTCCACATATATACCAGGAGTTGTCGTATTATGTGCTCTCCGCTGCTTAACGACATCTCCCTCCGCTCTTTGCACTCAATATGGCCCCCTCCACTGTAGTGGGTACTGCCTACATGACATTCTTTGGCGGCCTTAGTGCATGGGGATTATACGGTGCATCTCATCCCTCGTCAAAGGCTTCATATCTAATTCGGATGGACTAGGACTCTATTTCGGTCTTTTCAACGTATCGATGTATATTCTTTGTTTTCGATCCACCCATAGGAGACGGAACATTTTCCTCATCACGGCAACTATTGCAATATTTCTTTTTTCAACAATTGACATCATCATTGAGAGCAATTCGCTCCTTATTGGCTTCTTCGACACTACAACGGCGTTGCAACGGGATCAACACTTTGCTGGCGGTGGGGACTGGACATACGCATTCCAGGACGCCGCTCAGCTAACGAACATGCTTGTGGCTGACGTCGTACTAGTATGTTGGATGATCAATGGAATTTTTCTCGGTTGTCAATTAACAGGAATCCAGTTGTACAGGGTGTGGGCCGTCTGGGGTCGACGCCGCAGCATAATTGCTTTCAACACGCTTCTGTGGCTTGCAACGCTCGGCAAGTCAAGCTCCCGTACCAGCCGATCATTCGCTGATTATCTTCTAGCTTGTAGCATTCGAGTGATCCAGTTAGAAGCGTATGTGGTAGAAAGTGTTACCCACGCGGCTGCGCTCTACGTCCTGAACAACTGGGCGATTGCTACTCAAGCGCTTACATTCTCGCAAAACGTTATCGCGACTTGTCTTATTGCCCTCCGACTATGGGCATTGGACCATAGGGCAACAACCATGCAACGAGGGAAGCTGATGCCCATCGTCCTAATCGTGGTGGAATCTGGTGCCATTTACACATCCCTGCTGTTGGCAAACATCGTGGTCAGCTCTTTGCTGAACTGGGCGGTGCTTTTTGTGACACAACTGGTGAGCAACATTCACAATATCTTTCTCTTCATATAATAAGCTATTTCTTTGCTACCAGATCTCCCCAATAATCGTGAGCCGGCGTAAGTCATGTAATGGGTCTCACTCAAACTTCTTGTTCTAGGGCATTACATTCTCTCTTATCACCGTCCGAGTCGGTCTAGGTCTAGCATCAGAAGGAACCCCAGCGGCATCAGCTGGTGAATCCATGAGTTCTGGCTTTGTTGATGTTACATTCGGCGATCCCACCGATAATACAGAAAGAGGGAGACCCAGAGACGATGCCGCCTCAGCTGACGAGGAGGGCATTAGTCCAGAGACGCGGCAAAACTCGGAGAAGTCGTGGAAGGCACAATAACCTCCGATGCTGCTGTGTGGCTCTTGTATAAAATCGTTTGTATCAACCTGGGAATATGTAGTTCGTTGTCTCCCAATGCTCTCACGTTATCCCACGTTATCGCCGACATATCTGGTAGACGCGCAGCTGACTAAGCGGAAGAAGGTTGACTGGACCCTGGCCGTCTTCCTGTGCTTGTGAACTTCTTTGATCAAGGGGTGCCCGAGCCGTCAAGAATGAGACTGCTGCGATTCTGGGACCACGTCTTCCTTCCTGTCTTTCTCCGTCTCTCTTGGACACGGAAAAAGCACCATGGCTTTCCGCCCAGCTGACTTTGTCCTGGTCTTTGCTGCACTTCTAACCATCTTCTTGCTGAACTGTTACCGGAGGTTCACTGCGGCGATCAATGTTGGTCCCGACGCGCTTTTCTGACTATGAGCGGTTTGGCTCATCCTGACTTAGGCATTCGCGCCATTACCCGTATACAAGAGCATGTTTACCCCGTTTTGGATGCCTGCAATGGTTCTTCCGACGGCGCCATCATGGAATCCTTCGGACACCCACTTCTACTGGCTAGAAAGAGGCGCTTGTAAGTATTTGTTCATTACACGGGTAACTTGGGGTTGAGAACAAACCTCAGTGTACAAGAATAATCCTCATAGAACGTTTGCCTTTGTGGGATTCTTCAATAAGGGAAAGACGATCGCATCCATCGATCCAGAAGTCTTGAATCAAGTTGCCTTTTCCAAGGGCGCCTGGGATAGAGTTCCTATTGTTGCTCTGGCCCAAAAGTAAGCAGCGTCAATCAATCATGTTGCGATACTCTAAATGATCAAATTCGACAGTTTTCCACGCGAATGCTACAATGTTGGATCAGGTCGGATGGACACAGGTTACATGAGGCATAAGCGTATCATAGCTCCAGTGTTCACTGAGGATCTGTGCGTCTCCTGATGGCACAATCGTGGGGTGAACATGCCCATAACTTACACAGATATCACCGAGTATGGAAAGAAACAATTCTCGTGTACGATGCGATACGTGAAGCCGGCAATTGGGAGAAACAAAACACCATAGTCCTGCCGGATCTTATCAACGAGGTCACTTCTTTTGTACGTCTGTCTCTCTTCAGTTTTATCGTTCAGTTTCTAATGCGTCTCCAAAGATCACCCTCGCTGTGATTGCTAAAGTTGGCTTCGATGTCGACGTGCATACGAAGGAAGCTGAAGATGCAGACGAAACGATGTCATTGCACCGTGCGTTTGACGTCCTTTCCCGCAACTTCATCATGAAAGGAGTGCTCCCTCAATGGTTGTTCTCCCTTCCAATTAAGAGGTACACGTCTCCCGATTCATCTCTTCATCCGATCCTAACCCGTGATATAGTCTCCAGAACATCCAGAAGGCAAGCGATATAATCACTACGACGATGCGAAACAAGTTTTCCGCACGTCGTGCAGCATCTAAACGGCAGGTGAACAGAGCAGAAGAAAAGGACATCTTTGGCCGCTTACTCGCTGCATCCGATGCGGAAACGCCATCGCAGGCCCTCACTGACGATGAGATACTCTCAAATACTTTCCTTATGCTCCTTGCGGGGCACGAGACGGGCAGCAAAGGTCTCAGTATCACCCTCGGACTGTTGGCTTGTCATCCCGAGGAGCAGGATAGCTTATACAAATTGGTGCAGGAGGTCATTCCCCACGATCGTGTCCCGGCCTTTGAAGACTTTGACGCGCTGGTCCCATTGCGGAACGCACTCATGGAGGCATTGCGATTGTACCGTGCGTTTTAGCTTGTTTTCCATGATTGTTTCCGGTTACGCTAACACAATGTAGCGGTGGCCTCTCTGCTTTTCCGCCAAGCAACAGAAGATACAACACTGAATATACCCGGTTTACCGCACCCGCTGGCAATAGAAAAAGGTACCATCTTCACTGGCGACTATATTTCGGCTGGTGCGTTGACGTATCTTTATCCGGATGTTACATGAGTGAACGCATTTCACAGGCTGGGATGATTCCCTCTGGCCCTCTCCGTATTCGTATCTTCCCTCCCGGTGGACCAATGGCCCTTTGTCCGCGGACACGATGCAATTTGGGCTTGGGATCCACACCTGTCTCGGTCGGCGATTCGCGCTTTACGAGTCCGTATGCTTCCTTGCCATGTTCCTCAAGGAATGGCAGGTCTTTCCTGGAGAGATGAGACCAGGGGAAACGCTTCAAGGATGGCGGAAACGAGTATTGGAAGATAACGTGCAGCTCGCTGTGACCTTGGGTCCTTCTTCTGTACCGGTTAGGCTGGAAAGACGACGCCCGTAATACATTGTGCTAAGTGCACAACCGGAATTTCCCCTCCAAACATACGGTCGTTGGCAAAAGGACTAGATTGCATCCAGGAATACACTTGAGATGGGGTTGAATTAATGGACTGATATGTTCTACCTGTGCACTTCTTTGACCGCAGCTTCGCAGTTTATATCCTTGAGTAGAGAGTGCTGTTAGGATATTGGAAAGTAATATGTAGATGCGTAACAACAGAAGGGGGTGGCAAGTCAGGAAAGTGAAGAGTGACGTCAAGGGGGTGCCGTACCAACGCGACAACTCTCCGGCATCTCTCTCCTCCTCGACCTCCCTCAATCCTCTCTCGCTGCCCTCTCCGTCCAGCACGACGACGATGGCGACGCCTCCTTCCTTCACGTCGACCTCCGCCTCGCTTTCAGTCGACAGCTCCTACCTCGCCCGCACCCGCGCCCTCCAATGCTCCCAAATCGCATCCCTCGTCCTCCCCCCGCTGTACATAGTCACAGCTCTCTATCGGCGCAAGCCACTCACGGTATCCCGTTTCCTGAGAGCGGAATGGGCGGGAGCGGCAGGGGCGGCGCTCCTTGGCGGGGGGTGGGAACTGTGGAGGTTGAGAGGGCTGAGCTCGCTCGAGGTTGGCCAGAGCGCCTGGGCAGTGGGACATGATGTGCGTCTCCTTCCTGACGCTCTACCTTATTCTATCCTGCATAATGCATGTCATCTTATGCACACACCATTCTAGGCTACCCGCCTGAGAGCGCAAGACTACTCTTTCATTGGTGCCTTCCTCGGCTCACTCACGACATCCGCCATCCTCTGGAAACGCGCCCCTCGCATCCACCTCATCCTGGGCGGCGCCGTCCTGGGCGAAGGGCTGGGATACGCGTCGCACTTGTATCAGATGTGGGCGATGCCTGGCGTGAGGAGCTGGACGAGAGAGGCTGAGAGGGCGGAGAAGAAGGCGGCGCAGATCTCTGGCGTGACGGTTTTGGAGCCCGAGAAGGCGGCAGAGGCAGAGCAGACAGTCAAGCCTGTGGAAGGCAAGTAGAGATGCTGGTCATGAAAATGAAACGGACTAGAGCGGAAATGTGCGCCTTTTGTTAATGATCAGTTATGCCTAATTGTACATTATGTGCTTATTGTCCTCTGAACTTCCGAGTCTGCCCTTTTCACCCTTCTCGACGATCGCTGCCTCCCCGACCACCACCGACGACGAAGAGCCAACCCTCGGACACCGTTGCGATCAAAATAACCTCTGCAGCTCTGGAACATAGACCATTCCCTTTGCCAAGCTGGCCGTCCAAAGGCAATTGACGGCCAGAGTTATCCACAGGCCCAGTCCTCCAACGCGTCTTCCTCACTTGTCCGCAAGACTCGCGCTCATCCCGCTACATACCTCCATCTTGCTATTCTCGCTGCTCCCCAAACTCTGAATGCCAAAAATCTGCATACGCAAGCTCTCCTCTCCGCGGGAAACGTCCTCCGTCTCCTCCCCAGACGCGTCCGCCTCGACATCGACGTCCTGGATCGTAGACACGTGCAGGGCGGTAGTCATCACCGTGTCATCGCTCTGGTGTGTAGGGACGTCGTACGTCAAGC
The DNA here is from genome assembly GCF_000292625.1 of Dacryopinax primogenitus. Lineage (NCBI taxonomy): Eukaryota > Fungi > Basidiomycota > Dacrymycetes > Dacrymycetales > Dacrymycetaceae > Dacryopinax > Dacryopinax primogenitus. The sequence continues at coordinate 151,220 of NW_024467216.1, read as the reverse complement.
CCAGGCCGACGCGGACGATGATGAGTGAGAAAGTCACGCCCTGGGAAGATCAGTCGTGTCATGGATGGCGTGAAGTACGCATACGCACAACGATAGGAGTGACCTGTGTGCGGGTTAGCTCGTGCCCGAAGGCGGATACGCCCGGCTCACCAGTTGGCTAGTCGCCAGCAGCCCAGGGAGGTTAAACATCGCACTAGTGGCGATCTCCACTACCCAGAGCCCCGTATACAGCGCTCCCGACTCGACGACGATCCACAGGACAGGGGTAAGGCTTGCCAGCTTGGACGTCGTCGAAAAGCGGTCTGCAGCCCAGAGCCGAACGGCGATAAAGAACGTCGAGAAGAAGTTTTGGGCAAGCGTGAGGCTCTCCACGACCATCGTCCAGTTCTCGAGGGGATGCTGGGAGGGGATGAACACTGCCTGTGGGGGAGGAAGAGGATCCCCCGTGGATTCGGCAGCGATCACTATGCCCAGGTCGAGGTAGAGCATGTAGATCGTTGTGCCTAATGTTGCTAGCCAGAGAGCGATGCTGGGGAGGATGACGAGCCACCTCCGGTCATATACGGCCCAGAATCGCCATATCTATCATATGCAGCGTGAGCCGCCCTCGTTGAAGAAAAAGAGCTGCCTACCAGGACAGCATCAGCGATAAGCATCGTCACCGTCTCCAGAACGATCGCGGCTCCGTACACCGGCGGCCCGGTAGACGTGATGACCTCCCACGAAGCCTGGGCGATCGGGGTTTCGATTACGAGGATGTAGAGCCTGACAGTGAGGAGGATGACCTGGGCTGTGGTGAGGATGAATATGGCAATGGACGCGCTGATGAGGGGCCAGTTCCTAGCGCCTGCTTTTTTGAAGAAGAGAACATAGAGAGAGACGAAAAATAGGCAGGTGTAGAATCCTGTAACGGCAGTTAGTAGGCTGCAATACAGTTCATGGTCAGGTGTAGACACACCCCAGAGAGCCCAAGCGGTGACGTTGCCGACGAGGAGGAGGCCGAGGGGAGGAAGGTCCATGTCAGTTGTTGACGTTCAATCTCAGTACGTGGTCTCTTTAGTACCCAGCCAGACAGCGCTTATCGCATATGTGTTCGAGGAGGTGTTGTTGAGAAGAGAAAATATGATAGACGCCGAAGAGCACATGATATGTGATTATCAATGCTTCTTGCCTTCTTTGTGGGCTGATGGCTTTATTCGGCGTGGTTCTGTGCTTCTATTTTGATGATGGTTGAAAATTCGTTCTTGCTGCGGGAGGCACTGTTGGTAAGATATCATCTCCAGAGCAATTGATATCGGAAAATGACAGACCGACCTATTAATGATAGGGCTGTTCGAGGCACTGTTTACAAATAGTCATCCAGAGAGCAACTGATAATTCCAAAATAAACAGACCAACATCTAACAATGAAGATATCCCATCTATACATCGCCTATGACTGTCCCTCCAATTCCCTCCCAAACGAGGAATGCAACTCCCCAAGGTCCCACTCTGCCCAACGTCGGCAACACTCTCCAATACCATCTTCCCCTCTGCTCAATCATCGACCTCCTCGGCGCTCTAAAGAACCACAACACGCCCTTGTCCCTCAGTCCCATCATTCCCACCTCGAGCAACGTCTTCTCTCCAGCATGGGCCTTGCTCAACACCCACAGAGCACGCATGGCATCCCAAGGTCTAGCAGCCAACTCATACACCAACCCCCCAAGGACGCCGCCTCCAACAAGCGCAAGCCCATGTGCAGCCCTCGCCAGGACCGGCCGGCGCCCATTCCTACTCTCATACCCCTCCGGCGTCAGCTCCCTAGCCAAGTAGTTCGCCCCCCGCCGGCTAACGTCAAACAGCGCAAAGAACCCCGTGAAGCCAGTCACGTCCTTTGCGCACCCCCAGCGCCAGCCCGTCCAGCCCCGCCCGGCCATATGCCGCCATTCCCACAGCCATTGTTTCGCTTCCCTGGCTTCGGTGAGTGTTGGTGGTGGGTACTGGCTCGTCGGGTGCGGGGCGCTGGCTTGTACTGGGTTGCGAGCGGTTGACGCCGGCGGAGGGGGGGAGAGGTGGAACGCTTCACCCCACGCTTGGCGCCAGCTCTTGTCCCCCGCTAAATAGCGCGCAACGTTGTCCAGAGGCGCACCTACCAGTCCGTGCGCAGCGCCCGCTCCCGCTCCTGCGAGCGCAGCGACGGCAGTACTGTGTTCCTTGAGCTGAGGGCGGGAGGAGAGCACCGAGTGGGCAAACGTGTAGGAGGAGAAGAGGACTGTGCCCATGGTGGTGTTGACAAAGATTGGGGGGAGGAAATGATGTAGGAAGATATGCCACTATGACACCAGCTGATGAGTAGGTATATGCGCATATTGAAGAGGACGTACTCCTTGTGTGCGAAAGATGTTCACCACGAACCTGGGGGAGAAGTCTGTTCCCTGCTGCTCCGCTAAGCCGCGTAACGTCGTCCACGGGCTCACTGACTCTCATTAGCGGACGTCCTTCCTTCACTAGGAGAAAGACGCACTTTTCTGCGGTCTGAACAACCGGACTGGCCTGGAGAGGTATAGCGCTGCAACACGAGTCGCGGTGCGCGCCATCGCCCCTCCCAGTCCATGGCCTGAGACGGCACTGGCGACGTGACCGATTCTGGTGGACTCGCTCTTCGCTGGCTTCGGATTGCTCGGTGTGAGGGAGGAGACATCTCCCGACATTCAGCCAGAAGGAAAGAAAGAGGGACGACGACGACGACGACGACGACGAAGGAACATAGAACAAGGAGATGCACGTGGCACGCTATACAGCCGACCGGCCGCGCCGCTGTCGGCCCGCGATGTTGGCGGTCACGACTCCGAGCCACTTACTGTACTGTTATGACACGACGACGACGGCAAGAACGTCTCGCCAACCGTTTTGTGAATAGAAAGTATGCCATTGATAACATCATACATCACGCCTCAGGTGGTGGTACCTCCGGCCCCGAAGCAGCAGCAGACATCGCCGCCTGACTAGCAGCCGTAGCCGCCAACCTCGTCCTCTTCCTCTCCGCTTCCTGTTCTTTCTCCCTCTCGATCTCTGCAACGATTGCCTCGATCTGTGCCAGGTCCAAGCTGCTGATCTTGTTAAACCCCTCCATGACGCTTATCTCGATGTTCTTCGCTCCTGTCTGGACGACTTCTAGCAGACTTTTGATGGTCAGCTTGATAGTCTCGTCACGGCTCATGTCGTCCTTATGATTCTTCTCTAGGAACTCCCGCACAGTCTTGCTCGATCGGCCAATTGCGTTCGCCTTCCAAGCGCTGTAGATACCAGAAGGCTCAGTCATGTACAGCTTGGGCTGCGCGCCCTGAGGGTCGAATCCGACGATAAGCGTGGAGATACCAAACGGGCGCACACCGCCCGACTGTGTGTAACGCTGCAGGCTGCGTTAGCCCGAACACCACGCAGAGCAAGGAAACGCGGACGCACCTGCTGTATACCCGCGATGTGCCGCGTGATATACTCGATACTGACGGGGTCTTCCACCGTCAGCCTATGGCTCTGACACTCTATCCTCGCTTTGTCGATCAGGACTCTCCCGTCTGCTGTCAGCCCTGCCAGGCGGTCAACACCTAGCTATCATCGGAGCGGAGAAATGGCCAACCGGCAAAAGCGAGGCAGACATGGTCGTCCAGCATGACGACTTTGCGCACTGTACGCGGGTCTTGCAGTTGGAGCACCGACTTCTTCTCCACGCCGAGGACGACGACGTCTTTCCCTCTTACGCCGACCTGTCGACGAGGATGTAAGTCTGGTAAAACGGATAAAGTGGAGAAGGAGACGCACGGCACATGTACCCTTGCGCACGGCTTCGGCGGCGTATTCTACCTGCTCTGGGTGAGTGTATGCGCACAGACTGATGACGCGTCCTTACCTGGAACAAGTGTCCATCGGGGGAGAAGACGGTGAGCGCTGCCCAAGCCCGTTAGCATCATCTACCTCATCGTTCAATACTGCTCACCTCTGTCATAAGATCTAGACATTTTGTAGAGTGAAGAGGAGGAGAACGATGTGCAAGGGTAGATGTATGCGCTTACGACGTCCCTTAAGGCGCGATGAACAGACGACGCGTAACACATCTAAAACGGAAACAGAAGCATGTTCAAATTGACTCAGCCTCCGCTTCATATGACGCCCTGAACCAGTTTCATTCATGCAATTCTTTATCCACCATATCTTCTATAGCACATGCAGACATTATGAAAGTGTCAGTGAGGTGACTGCTCCTCTATATGAAACCATGCCCGACACGACGATCACAAAGTCTTCAAAGCTATCAAACCTCCGATGAGCACAATCAAACCCATCCTCGCAGGCACTCACGATCATGTCCCCAATTCTATTCTCCCTATCAGCGCATTCCCAAACCTCAACCATGGCACGCACCTTAAGCGACCTAGTGCTCTTCGTATCTGCCAGCTCTTGTGCACTCTTGCTCTCCTTTAGCTTCTCTTCTTGCGCTAGGTGGCGCTTGCAGTAGGACACGACCTTGCGCATATGGGCGATATCGTCCTATTCCGACATCTCATCAGCGCCACAGAACACAAGAGAGCAGACACATTTCAGATAGAGTGGTAGACAGCCCGTACCTCGGTATACTTTTCTACAGTCTTAGAAGGGTTCCGCTTAAGGATATCGACGATCTTACGCCCACTACACGCGCATAGTATACTCAGCATCAGCTTCTAACGACAAACACAGGCGCACCTCTCATGCCCCACCGTCTCCCCTGACTCGTCAGCCCTCCACCCCGCACCCGTAGCCGACTCAGTGTGGAGCCATTCCTCCAGTTCGGACGCGGACATGTTGACGTATTCTATCTGCTGTCTCAGCTCGCTTTATGGATCTGCGGAAAGAGGCGTACGGTTAAACTCGGCGATCACTTCCTGTTCCGATTTCATGTTGCTCGTCGAAAGGGGTTAGGAGCTGGGCGGGCTATATGAGCCTGAAGTTGAAGGCAGAGGGAAGGAAAGCGAGGAAGCACAAGCGAACGGGGCGCTGTTTGTGATCTACTTATTATACCCCATGAGATCTCCGGGCAGGAATGGAGATCGTGTAGCCTTCTGGAGGTCGTAGTACTACGTCATCGAACGGCCTGTCTCGATCGACTTTGGTCAGCCACTCCCTTGTCTCGGGATCATAGACATCAAGTTCTGCTGAATGAATACTATGTTCGTATCAAGATTCCAAGTCCCTCTATAGGATAAACATAGGAAGTTCGGATTTGAAGAATAAAGATTGTTCAGAGTCAACGCACAGCAGAAGAAAGCCTGCTCTTTACCTCTTTACTGGATTGCATTCTGTTCCCTTCAGCGTGGTTTAAAACGAACAGACGGTTACATTATTTCTAATAAGCAGGCAAGATCGATTATAGGACTATTTCGTGGTACATCAAAGGGCAGGTTATGGGGTACGAAAGATGGAATACGACAGAAGTCTAGATTATTGATACGTTCATGTGAGTATAGAGCAGCTCTGTGAGATCTGAAGAACTGCGGAAGGGAAATAGGCAGGGAGGAACGACAGCGCCCTTCACTCAGGGCGTCATGTAGAAGTTCATCTTGTCTCTGTCGTCGGACATAAGCCTGCCATACTCGAGGAAAAGTCGATACTGTCCCATAGCATCAGCCAGAGCCATCAGACGGTGTACAAACGACCAACGCACGATATACGCCGTCATATCCTCTCTCCTCCAGTACCTGCCCGCCCAGTCCTTCCCAGCACCCGCGATCTCCTGCGCGAGCTCGTCGTGCTCTCCCTCGCCCCCGTTCGCCACGTCTCCCCTGAAAAAGCTGAGCACGTCGTACAGGTCAGAAAGGTCGAGCTGCACGGGTACGTAGTGCAACCAGGGCTGGATACGCTCGCCGTACCATTCTTCGAAAGCCGTGGTTTTGAGCACCAGGGCGCCTGTGGCTAGGAGGTGACGGAAAGACGGAGAGCAGGATTGATCGTCGATCTGCACATGAGTGTATCAGCCGACTGGCCTGTAAGACGAGTTCAAGAACACTTACATCAAGCATATACTTATACTGGTTATTGCGTTCCAGCAGCGCCCATTCAGTGGGGATCTCCAGCGCAGTGGTGTTGTACGCGGGCGGCTTTTTAGTGCTTGTCATGTTCTGGTCGCTAGTCGTGTTCGCTTGTATAGCGAGTGCCTCCGTCTCGTTAACATACACGACCTTGCCATGGACGACTTTAGCGAGCACTCTCCAATCGTCCTTCTTTCCCTTCTTCGTCTCCTCCACCACCGTAGGTACTTCAAGCTTCTGGACCTCCCAACCGGGAAACGGCCCATCTACCATCTCCCGCTCAAGCCAGCTCGAGAGTCTCTTCACAGGCTCGCCGACCACCTCGCTCGGGTGAGAGGGGAGGAGCACCTGATCCTTCTTCGGTACCGGGGGTGCAGCCGCAAGCCCAGTGCGGAGAGATGACGGATCGAGGGTAGCGGCGCGCTTGATCTTGTGATTATGCCCTTTAGAGGATTTGGACTTGGAGGCAACAGAGGCGAGGACTTCTCCTGACGGCCGGCCACGCCAGATCAGGCGTGATTCTTTTTTCCGTTTCCAGGGCACGTCCTTCGGCGCAGAATACACCCAGTGGCTGCCGTCAGGTACCAGGATATCTCCGTGTACCTGGGAGGCCTTGCAGGTGCTGAAGAGGGGCGTGTGTGGGTCGTTCTGGGACATGTTGGCGTGGGCGGTACGGTTAAGGAAGGGAGAGTGAGCAATAAGTGAAGGGTTGGAACAGGGGGAAGAGGCGAGCAGTGGGGAGTAGACGAATGATTTGGGCTTGGGTTGATTCTCAGGATTTCCGGTATGTAGCTCTGCGGTGGCAGGGCAAGCCTCAGGCCAGGACGTATCGGTAGAGAAAGATGTCGCATAGCGGCCCGTCAAACGCATGACTGTTTTCGTCAGCACGGCTCGTTCAAGGAATGGTAAATTGACTCACATCGTTCGCTTTTGATCGCCTTCCTCCTCTCCTCCTCCCATTCCTGACTCACAACCACCTTAGGCTCTCTCTGCGCTGTGAAGACGGCTTCCCAGCTTCCCGCATCTCCCATGAGGTCAACCTCTACGCTCCCCACACCGATACCCTGCATACTAGCCTCCCACTCTTCCTTGTCCACATACCCTGGATCGGGCATCCAGCTCTCCCCATCTCCCGTCAGAAGATCTAGCGCAGACTCGGCCTGTTCTTTGGCAAGCGGCGAAGGTGCGCGCGCAATCTGGAGCGTCGAATGGAGACGTGAAGAGGAGAGTGTGAACGTGCTGTTGTTGTCTGAGGCAGACTGGGGGGAAATAGAGAGAAGCTGGCGGAGCTCGCGCGGAGAGTACGCGTAGTACGGTGCGAGATCGGCAAGGATCTGGTCGTACTCGTCCGGAAGCTGAACATTATGACGCTCGACGTATGCCCACCTTGAGTACATCAGCACCTGATACCAAACATACGAAGGAGGGGCTTACCACTTGTCGAAACCCCTCGGAGGCCACCTACCATATCTCCGCTGGTACTCCTTCGCTGCCTGGGCTAGCGTCTTGCTTGCCCTTGAGGTCTTCTCCTCCCATTCCCTCTGTGCGCGTTCGATAAGCTCATAGATGGGGTGCCGGCCTTGGGGATTGACAACCACGAGTCCGCTTGGCAGGTACGTGTGAGGTTCGAGGGGACCGCGTGCGCCTAGCCCACTCGGGTTGGCATCGAGAGGTATCGGGAGAACGGGGATGCGCGAGGGCTGATAATGGCTCTTTGGAGGTGAAGGGGGAGTGGTAAGAATGCGGAAGAAGAGGAGGAGTATACCAGCGCTGATGAGGAGCGTTCGCGCGAGCCGTGTGCGTCGCCAGAAGGAGAGGAGTGCGTAATAAGTTTGGAGATAGAATGCGGGGATGCGTGTACGTGTGCTCGAGTGCGAGCGGGAGCGGGAGTGGTACGAGCGTGGGTAATGTCGGCTCCCGCGAGGGGAGAAGAAAGCGATCGCTGGTGGTCTTGGAGATAGCATCCCTGTTGAGAGTTCCGGGAAGGGCTGGGGTGCACGCGGTCGATCAGAAAACGCGTTGTTGAGGGATAGGGACAGAGAGATCGACGTGAAAGGTATGGTGAGAGCCAGCGTGTCCTTCGGTCTGTAAAGGTGGTAATGCGCACGCCTCCGTGGTGGTGCAGAAGGAGAAGAGGAGGGAGTGACAATGCCTAACTCAAGTCGTGGGCTGCCCAGGCCGACGCGCCGTGCGCCGCTCCGTGGATCCATCTCGTTCCTATAGCCCCTTCGGATGCTGACGCCGTGGTTAGTGTCCAGGCCTCTCAATAGAGCTTGCCAAGTTTGGATGTGAACACGGTGGAATGTGCCTTCGACCGGCGCGTCGGTACAATGAAAGCGAAGAATGCCGTCTTGGCGCGTGGGTAGAGATAAGACTAGCGCGTTTCTGCCAGTCTTATCGAGTGGGCTGATCGATGATGGTCGTCCAGATCTTGATTTAAATACCAGCAGATGGGTTGCAGCAGAGAGGTGCAGCAAAGTCAAGGACCAGCAGTGAGTCGGATGCGAATCGGTCTAACTTTGTGCGCTCTAAGCACCAGTTTGACCTCAGCCGCCGGCGGAGTTCAACGGTTCCCATTCCCATGTACCTCAGCCTCGGCATCCCTTCGGCCAAGTGTACCTCAAAAGTACGTGAAAGTGACGAGAGCTGAGAGTTGGATGCCGGCATTGAACCTTGACTTGAGCAAACAGTGCGCAGTAGAGTTGATATGTCCCTGCTGACGGGCGCTTACTGTGTCTAGTGCCCCTTGCACGTGACCAAAGTTGCAGGAAAGTCTCACGACTCTCTGCTTCTCAGCAAGATGCTGAGTAAAGCTCAATCTCAAATTCGGAGAAACCGGGAAGCAGAGTCAAATCCCTAGACGACATCCCACTCGCCGCGACAGCCTTTTCAGGCACCTAAAAATACCTCGCGCCCCATGTATGATTCATGATTTCCCGGAACGATGGATATGTCAGACAGCCCAGCTTCGTCCAAGCTCGCACACGTACTAGATCTTCGCTGGATCTCAACGTGTCAAGATTGGTATCGTACACATGGTACACATGGACTGCGGGTATTAACAATGCAAGTATGCTATAAATCACGAGTTGCCATTTTGTCTGCTCCAATGAGCTCAATCACGCTACGCCGGGGCAGGTCCATGCCCGTGGTCAGGAGTGTGATGTACCGGCTGTGGGACTGGCGGCGGCGGGGGGATGAGTTCCTCTAAGAAGCTCGGAAGGAAGCGATCCATGCGCTGCTGAGTGGTGACCCACAGCTGCTGAGCATGGGCGTTTTGTTGTTCCCAAGGTGGGACCAGAACGTTGGAAGCGTGCAGGACTAGGACGACATTCTTCAGGGATTCCGGGACAGCTTCGTACTACAGAAGACAACATGATTGGTCAGTGTATCACAAATCAGAGACGGAAGAAATCTCACCAATTGATCGTGCTTCCCGCTGTTCATGAATTTGTCCAGGTAGTCTAGCACATCCACCCACAGCTTGTCGATTGAGTGTCCCTCTTCGTGCAGCTTGATGCTATAGTGGAGGAACGTCTTGCAGAGCAACCCCGCAGCGCGCATGCGCGTCTCCGACATCCCGTGCGGGTCACGAAGGTAGACCTGGGGTTTGAGCAGCTCCTTCGTCAGCGGGAAAACGGCTTTCTCGAAGAGGGTTGCAGTGTCTGGAAGTGTGTCGGACATTTGAGGTAAAAGTAGGAGTCGTTGCAGGTGCCCGATCGCGGTGTGTCGTACATCTCGGCTCGTATTCAGCGCCTGGTTCTGTAGTGCTGTGAGCAGCGGCAGCCACAACGTCTCCCAGACTTCGCTCTCCGGCACAGGTTCGTCTCCTGGGCCATGGTGAACCAGTTGAGGGACAAACTTCTTCATATCGAACATTAGTTCGATTGCCCGGGTCCCTCTTGGGACTGCCGCATCTAAGGCAGCACCCTCGGCCGCAGATAGTCGTCGAAGGTGTTGTTGTCTTCCCGCCACTGCTTGGCCAGCCGCATTGGTGAAATCTTGCAGTGTGACCAGGAGAACTCCGTAGTTGTCTATCGTGACAACGTCGTCTTGCTCGTTAGTGACAATGCTTTCAACCGTATCGAAGGCGATCCTGGCAGCGTCTGCGTGGATGACAAGGGGCCGAAGGAGGGAAAGCACTACACGCCACTCGGTCTGCGAACGAATAACTGATCGATGCTCACGGATGACTTTGTCTAGGCCGATCATGAGCTGTTCTCCGACGGCAACTTTGACTACGGGCGTCAATGCTCCCAGCAAGTCGAAAGCCACATAGAGTTGGTCGTGGAGTTTTGGCTAACATCTGTCAGGACAATACACAGGAGAGTTATGAAGCACACACCTCTTCTGCTACAACATTGCATAATTTGAGCAATGCAACAACAGTACGCTCTACCAAGAGGATGCTGAACTTGTCCGAGTGGGAGAGAATCACGGAGATGTACTCAAACACGATCTCCCATGTTTCGCTAATCTGCTGGCGGGTCTTCAATACGATGCTGACCATGATTTCCAGGAAGAATAATGACGTCGGGTCATACGGCAGCTGACTCTGCCTGCTCGGTGTCTTCGTGTTGAGCTTATCGATGGTGGTGCGATCAGCGGTCGTTCGAATGGCGCGAAGCACAGCAAGCAATGGGTCATCGGAAAGTTTCCTTTGTCCAGTTAGTTAGATTTCTCTTAGGATCTATAGTTGACGTACATGATAGCTGCATACACCTTCTCCATATTGCACGTATCCAGTGTATCGACAGCGGACATGGTGTTCTCGACATCTTCCTGAGTGGGTTGCGAGGCCACGGTTTCAGACGAAGCCCCGTAGGGGGTGAGCAAGTAGGCAGACAATGTCGACAGCAACCCCCCTTCGTTGCTTCGATGCTCTTCTTCTGCAGGAGGGGACGACCCTTTCAAAGGAATCACAGTGTCACCCGAAAGAAAGTCTTCCATTTCAAGCAGAGCCCGAGGAAGTGAAGACGCGAGAAACAAGCTCTTCAGAATCTCGAATATCTATGCTCGAGGTTGGAATGACGTGCGACAATGTAGATCATCCACATACCTGGACCCAATTCTCTCTCAACAAGTCGACGTGTGATGACAGCAGAGAAAAGATGACAACAGCAGCCAACTGACCCTTGAAATTCTTTCCAAACTGAATAGATAGGGGCGACACCGTGACCTTGACATCATCAACCTGAACCAAGGGATAGTTGCCGCCATTGCTCTTTGGCTCCTCACCCTCTCGCGTATTTTCGGTCTTGATCAACCCCGTGGCATCTGCTAGAAGAGAAACGATGTAATCGAAGACTTTTGGCTTGTCAAACTTTGCTGCCAGAGAAGTAAGGTGGCGGAGCGATGCAATTAGACGCTGAACTAGGTTGTCGTCCTCCACGGTGATGAAGGCATGTACGACGGCACCAACTACCGGCTTCCACGAGGCCGAGAAAAGGTGATCGTCGAATGCTTTTGAATTGGTCGTCATGAGAGGACCTCTGTTCTTCGATCGAATCATGAGCTCTCTCCATGCGTAGTCGAAACCAACTTGTCCGATGTGCTCTTCAGGCATGATAATCTCCTGCTTTTTGATGCTGTCATAGATGTTGGAGATGAATTCTGGGGTGAAGTTTTCGCCTTCATTTACTCCGCGTAGATTACGACCATACTCCTCAAGGGTCATACGTTTCTTGCTGTTCTGAGGGTTGTGCAGATCCGTATTCAGCATGATCACTGAGTACGCAAGCACAAATGCAGCATCGTCGCTCTTGATTTCAGCTGAGCGCATGAGATTAGCTTCAAGTATTTGCACCCTTCGATGAATACGTACTCTTTCCCTTAGCTCGATATTCCTTTGCGAACGCCTCAGTAACCCGCGAGATTGGCTGCGCCTCTCCAGGGAGACGGAAAGTCTCCAGTATGTCGCGCAAGGCCTCTGATATGACTTTCTGGCCAAACAGTAGGTACAAATGTGCACAATCAGGTTCTGCAAGCTCACCCCTTCGTACGCAAATAGGCCCAAGAACGCCTGTAATATCTCCTCGTTCCCTAGTGCACCGAGATACTCACCCAGCACCCGTTTATCCAGCCTTTGACACGTCTTTAAGAATTTCGCGAGACTGAGAGGCTTCGGTTCGCTAGGGTCTGTGTAGATGAATCCGTTTTCTTCAAAGAATGCGAGCCCTAGCTTGGGCTTCTGGTTGAACAGTGTTGAACCGGCTCTGAGCTGGCGCTTGCGAGATTGGGCTTCCAGCAGATCCGAGGGTGCGGTGTAGGTGTCAGGCCAGGGCTGGGCCTCTCCCTCGCTCCTTCCGTTCAAACCTGCAACGTACCCAAGCAGGATGTCCGTGCACATCTCCCTTCCCTCCGAGCCCTCGACCTCTCCTCGTGTGATTTCCGTGCATAGGAAGGTGATCAGTTTCTCGAACATGTCCTCGCTGCCGGCGTCGCAATCGCAATTCACGAAGACTTCCACAAAGTAGCTGGGACTATTGGCGAGTTGTGCAAGGGCTGAGAGGAGCAAGAGGCGAGTGTCGCCTTTTGCAAGCCAGCCAGGGGGACGGACTTGTGCAGCCGGTGCAGGGGAGGACGAGCGTGAATTCTGATCTGGTGACTGCGTGAGGTTCGCTTGCCCTTGCTGTGGCGGCGGAGGCTGTAGCCGGTCCAAACAGTGTGTGAGGAACAGCTCGCGCTGGTATGCACCGGTCTGCGAGCCGTGAAATATCTCCAAAAGAGCGGAGACGGCCTTGAGCGCCAGAGTTTGTACACCGGGGTGATCGCTCCTGACTAGCCAGAAGAGATTCCGACATCCGTTGTCCAGCAGGGGGGTGAGAAGAGCGGGGAATGCTGATATATGCGGGGAAGAGAGAAGCAGAGTGTGGAAGAGAGACAACGTCACGAGAGTTCGGTTGGGCGGTGATGGTGGATGCGGGGAAAGCAAAGAGATCAGTGCAACGATTAGTGACTGATGCGTGATGAGGCTGTATGGCGTGTTGGGTGTAGCGCCCGTCGGTGTCGAAGCGCGTGGTTTCACCTCCGGTACCTCCTCACTGCCATTCGTCGACGGTTCCTCCAGCCCGGCGCTCGCCGCATCCACTTTCTCCAATGGTGTGTCCGTGTTGGCCACCATGGCAATATCGTCCATGCTTCCCGAGCCGGAGAGGCTCATCGCCTCACCTCCTACGGTGACAGCAGGCGCAGCAACACCAGATGCGAGCTTGAACTCTGCTTCTTCCCGCTCGAGCTCCTGCTCCTCGACTTCCGGGTCCATGCTAGCGAGCTTGACGAAGACAAGCCGGATCAGACGGTGCATTGTATATTCTGCTGCCCGTCTGAGCATCTCTGCGTAATCACATATGCATCAGCTATTCCGTCGCTCTTGAGCATATATGCAGCTGGATGACGCACCAGTGAACTTCGTTCTGTAGCACATGCTGAGGACACACTCGAGCAGCTCGCATGCCTCAGGGTTCCCAAGCTTGCTCCCAATATCATTCGAAAACACTTCATAGATCAGGTCCAGCTGTTTTAGCATTAGGAGCTCGTCTGTCGTAGTGTCGCTCGGTTCAAACCGGAGCTTTGCAAGTGCGGTGGACAGGGTGGTGAGCGCCTGAGGAAGCGAAGCGGTACTCGGACCCATGAGAGGTGACTTCAGTATGTTGTGAAGGGATGTCATAGTTGCGAGCGTGATAGTTGATGGGCAGGAAGAGGCGTTCAACACGGCCAGGAAGGGTGCTAGGATCTGCGGGAGAGGCATCTCCATGACGTCTTTCATCACTCTTTCAGCGTTCTATCATCGATGCAAGCTATTTGAACGTACCATCCGCATCCTTGACCTCCTTCCTCAACTTTCCAAATGCCGTGAACAGTGCAACTTCGTGTGGGATCCTGTAGCCTCTGCCCGACCGGTGGTCGCGCTCGAACCGTTGTGCTCTCGCATAAGCCGCCCAACGTGAGTTCTTGCGCATCGCGCTGATCACGCTAGTGATCTCACTTTGTAGAACATGCTCTGCAGATATCTGAACAGCGCTGGACACCATGGCCGATATGCTGGTGTGGGAGGGTTGAGCCAGAGAGTGGGTGTCACTCGAGAGTGGGTGTCACTCGAGAGTGGGTGTCACTCGACGTGACCGTCGACGTGGAGATGCGCGAACTTGCAACAGACCCGATTTCGGACTTCCCCTGTCAGGGTTCATCTCTTCGGTGCACGTGAACCCTAAAAGTTGTTGCTCGGCTGTTCTGCAACCTCTTTCTAACGTCTACCTTTCGCAAGTCCCACATATGAGCTCCTGAATAGAATGAACTGTCGACTTGCAGATACTCGAATAGCCAAATGACCGCCTCTTCAAGTTCATTGGTTTCGTCACTGCGAACACCATATGCGTATATAGTCAACTGTAGATCTGGGCCAGCAAGGGTGCTTGTCCGTCATCAAGGCTCTGGTCTGAATGTGAACCGCGAACTTAGCCCTGCCTACAGCAGCAGTACTCTGGGAACAACATTAACCAGACATGTGGGCTTTATTTCTGACAATAACTCCTGCGTCTTCCGTGGTCCTGGCGATTCTAGTTCTGCCATTATTGAGGGATGCGCGCCCATCTTCCGTCTCCTCATTGTCAGTTTCTCACAAGAATGGGCTGGCCGAAACACGATCTCGTCTTCTACATCTCAGCGCTACGCCCGATTCCATCACGAACGGCGAATAATACATGAAACGTCATCTGGATCTCTTTGCAAGGCTATAGCTATATTGGCAACCCGTTTCTATCGTACATAAACATCCTCACCAGCGCATCAGTGCCCACCCTGCCAACAGTGCCCCTGTAGCAGGCATCATAGCCCTAACGGCATTAAACGCGCCCCAAGCGCTCAGCAGCTTCCCAACTTCCTGGGTCGCGACCTTGGCCTCCTTCTCCTCCTTCGACAAGGCATCTTTCGCCGCGTAAGCCTGCAGCTTCTTGTTCGTTGAAAGCATGACGATCAATGTGTAGGGGATAGTGGACGCCGTCACTACCCCTGCGAGGGCATATACTCTCCCTTGCGAGCTGGAGAGCCCGCCAAGGGAGTAGGAGAGGTACCCAAAGAGACTCCCCAGGACGAGTCCGAAAGGAGGCGCGCTGAGCTTGCCTCGGTCGTAGAAGTCCTCCCACTGTTTAGCGGCGATGAGCGGCGGGGCGAGCGCAATATGCGGGATCGCAACGGAGAAAGTTGTTATATACCCTGTGCGGATGAGATTGGTTTTGTATGCCGAAATGAGCGGGACAAAACGTACCGGACAGCCAGGCAGCGCCAGCGAAGACGACGACTTGCAAGATGGGGATGAAATCAGTCATGATGCTCGTTATGATCGTTGTTTTGGTTTGGGATAGGTGTTCAGTATAGCGCTGAATCAGGTTTTGGTATCTGGCTCGGGTTCGTTGGAGATCAACCTACTTGGATGATGTCCCTTTATATGTGGGAACATCGGGGATTGCCTCGCCGACATTGTCGAATGGGAACGCTTCTACTCCGGCGCAGTTCCGACCTTATATACTCCTCAACGACGGAATAGACACTCAGAGTAAACAACCATCAAGGTCGAACACCGTCTGTTTTCTCATCCAATCTGATACATTACAGTTCGAAGATAATCGCAACACATAATACGACAGCTGAATGAACTCCCCACTCAGAACTATAACAACTCCACCGCTGCAGCGCCGCCTATCAACGCGCCCAGAGTGAGCCCCACGCTCCTAACGGCATTCAACCATCCCCACTTGCTAATCAACCTATCCACCTCCTCCCGTTTCCTCTTCTCGTCCTTCTCTCCCACTCTCCCACCCTCCTTCGGCTCAGGCTCAGCAGCCAGAGCCAAGAGCTCCGAGTTCGTAGGGAGCATCGCCATCAGTATCCAGGGCATATTTGCCGCTGCGCACAAGCCAGCCACGGCCAGCGTCACACCCTTCGGCGAGCGCTCGAGAACCCCGTTCGCCCATGCGGCATAAGCGAACAGGGAGAGGAAGACGAGGCCCATCGGAGGCCCGAGGCGAGAACCGCGGTCGTACACTCCTGCCCATTGGCGTGTGGCGAGGCGCGGACCGGAGAGAGGTAGGATGGGAACGGTGAGGAATGTGATGGAGGACGTGAAGCCTGTGGGGAGTTAGTGGTCGGTACGGTGATCTCGGGAGGTGGAGGGGACGGACCCGCGAGGTAGGCGCTACCTGAGACGGCGAGCACGGTTATGAGCTTGTTGAACGTGTCGTTGGAGGACATTTTCGTTTGACAGTCTGTCGGTGTAATGAACAACGTGCCCGATAGAGAAGACGTTTATATGGTTCGACAATAGGTACGAGTCATCAGCGGCTCGAGCCAGCCGCAGCATCTTTTTCTCTTACATCAGCTGCATTCTAATCCGCAACTCTAATGGAAAGATGACTTGGATTGTTCTCCATGGTAACTGTGACTGTTGCATACTGTTGACTCACAAAGGCGGCGGCGGTCTGCCGAAGTGCAGGGATGTTGGAGCCATCGATATCTCCCATCTCCATCTATGAGTTTTACAGTCCTGCAGCAGAGGGACAATCCATCAATAAACTCGAATCAATACAACCACTTCCCATCTTCCGCAGTGACAAAACCTTTCAAGCCGGGACGCGTCCTCTCTTCTTCCTCCAAGAAGTCTCAATCGATATCAACGCACAACATTCTATGCCCGCGGACGAATAGCTCGACTTCAGCCATCGAAGGAGAAACAGAGCTGCGCCGGTGCAGGATCGGTTGTGTTGTGTCATACAAGGATGACGGTGCCGGCGAGGTAGCGCCGGTCGTTGGAGGGATATAATACGCGCATCCGGGCTTGGTTCATCTTCAGCAAATCATCAAA
>NW_024467216.1:132484-134274 GCF_000292625.1 Dacryopinax primogenitus | reverse complement strand
TAGGCATCATCCCCTGGACACTGGGAACGATGCTCCCGATGAACACGAGGCTGCAGGCATATGCGGCGATGAAAGGAGTCGGAGGTGCAGGGGGAGAAGGCGGAGAAGAGCGCGCAGCAGGAAGTGAGGAGGTTGTTCGCTGCTTGGACGATTCTGAATTCTGTTCGGGCGATGTGGCCTGCTCTGGGCGCGGCCTTGGCAGGGTGGGCACTCTTGGGTTGGTGAGGACTTGGATGGGATGATGCACTGCCAGTGGACAAGCAACAAATCAAAGATACAAATGATATTTATGCTGTGTTATCCTCAGACACCACTGTTGACATATGCCAGTGCTGAATTGTCTCAAGTTCTATGTGTGCATTGCCTCATAGACAGCATCTATTCAAAACCTAGTCGGTGTCAAGGGCAAATTACTTCTTTCTTGAATGAAAGACAAAACTTGCCGAGGCAATTCATTGACACTGCATTCAAAAGACCATTCAATAGCATTGTATACATATAGATACCACTTACTCACCAGCACATGATAAGCTGTTCCATGAAGATATCAGCCTGGTTGGGTATAAAAGGATGGCAGCAAAAACCACTTTTCCTTGAGCTGATCTTCACACATCCCTCAAAACCCCAATCTTTGATTATTAGCACACACACCACACCCACTAACGTAGTTTAGCAGTGAGCAGGTCAGGGCAGTGAACAGGTCAGGTTTGTGGACCCTCTGTGATGGATGTACAATATCTCACCATTCAAGCAACATCTCATTAATCAGACTGCTGTACATTATCTACTTGTTCTGCACCAGGGCATGTCCTGGAGTTGTGTCCAGGCAATCTGCAGAGTCTACAGCATTGTGCACCCAGATTTGCTTGATTTAACCAAGCCTCCCCTCTGCCTTGATCCTGCCCATCCAGCTCACCAACATGTTGCTCTGCCAAGAGCTCATTGGCTTGTGCACCAGTAAGTACTCCAGAGTCCTGGAGACAGACATTCTTGATCCTGTGACATCTGGAAAGGTGGTCAACTGTCTCTTCAAGAAGCTGCACTTGTCCGGTCAAGAGTGTCATGCAATGGTCTTGCTCAATGGCATGCTTTGCAAGCTGGTTAATCGATGCATAGATTGAGGTAGGTGAGCTCCCCTGATGCTGGGCAATCCTGTTCTTGATGAGTGTTGCTTGGGAGGCAGTCTCTGCTGCGGTCTTTGGTGTTTGTGAGACCCATGGCTGCTTGTCAGGGCACCAGCTCATTGCTTGGTCAAGAGACATGACTAAGCCTTTATGACATGGAAGTAGCTGGTATACCTTGGCATGTGCTGGAACCTGCTGGAAGGATTGGATGGTCAGGTGACCTGCTGTGCATGGCTGTGCATGACCTCATATGACCTCATCCTTGGTCATATGACCTGATCACCTGACTAGGCTGAGTAAGCAAGATGTTCTAGCAGGTTCCACCACAGAGGTATAAATATAAGGCCTACTCTGCCTGGGACTGTCTCTTCAGACTTGGTCTCTTAGGATCATCCACAGGTACCTATACTGTAGATAGGTCTTAGTCATCAGGTCTACTCCACTTCCTTGTTGCCTGCTTAGACTCTTGGCACTCTTAGGTGAGCAGACTTAGTCAGCCTGTGTTGCCCTAACAGAAGACCAAGTCTCCAAGTGACAACCTCTGCTTCACCACTCCACCTCTACTCTTACCTGCCTTTACTCTTACCACACACACCCAACACCTGCCTTATTCCATATCCACCATTATGGAACAAGCAGAAGAATTCCCTGATCCCATTTCTATTC